>NC_090743.1:98350739-98370739 GCF_036898095.1 Palaemon carinicauda | reverse complement strand
TCACTAGGCTTCATACAGTTAACTCGCTGCCTGATGTGAATTCGGGGTGTAATTCAGTTGCATTGATTCTATTTTTTTTTTAAATGGTAATATGTTACCGAATAAAAGATTTATAAGGGGGAGGTGTAAATAGATCCATAGATATCTGTTATCTTTTTTTTAAGGATGAACAGTGAATATTTTGAGGAGGGATTGTATATGCTGACTTCTATAATCTCAAATAGAAACAGTTATGAGAGAAGCTATTTCACAAACTGAAAGGTTGTCAATTATCATGTGTTATCTTACCAAAGGTGTTAACCCTTTTGAAGACTAGAAAATTGTTTCTGTCGTGATTTTGCAATCTATCAGCTTCATTATTATTGAAATCTTCTAAGCTATTATGAAATGTCTCATGAATTGTGAGTAGAAAAAAAAAATATTTCCTATCCAATTTTATATGGTTTTTACGTATTTATTTAAAATTAAGAAAAATTCAGAAAGGGTATTCAGTTGCTGGGACCTATCAAATGTAGCCATATATTACAAATTTTGACAAAGGAAAAATATATTTTTGGGGTGAGAGAGCCATGTCGTCCTGATGGAAGTTCGTCTAGGCAGCTTTCTACTTGGTATATTTCTGTGAGTGATATACCAGAAAAATTTTACTTTAGAGGTATAACGGAGTTCTAACCTCCAGAGCGAAAATCCCGAGAGATTTCGTGTATATACTAGGGACGTGTTTTAAACAATCCATGGCTATCCTTCCCCGTAAAGAGTTAACCTTTTTCTCAAAGGATATGGGATAGGATGGGATACGTGGTTGAGAGAGCCGTTACAACTCCTGATATCAATGTGCTATAACTAACATGTTTCCAGGAGCAGCCATAAGCAAGGCCTCACATTGAGAATTGCGAGGGGATGGAAGTAAAGGGCAGGCCATCAGGACGACACGGCTATCTAACCCAAAAAATAGTTTTTTCTTCTGTCAAAATCTGTTGTTTGGTTTTGAGCCATGTCATCCTGATGGAAGTTTACCAGATAATTATTATTCTCAGCTGTGGCCAGGAGAGCATTAACCCTTTACCTCTCAAAGACATAACCATAATACCCTTAGCATTGGTAACTAAGGCACCAAGCTATGAACCCAAGCAATATGTTTGTAAAATAAGTAGGATCAAAGGAATTCAATAGCACAGTCCCATTCACTGTGAATTAGATCTTTGTCTCCAGTAAACGAACAGACCGAAGTCCATAAAAGGAGGGTTAAAAATTTTTGGTACATTGCTTCTATTTTGAACAGTAGGTCCAATGAATGGAAACGCAAGAAGAACAGTAATCTTTTATTGTTTCCAAAGATTCAACGCTATACTATAAGCAGTAGATATGTATCAGACCCTAAACTATGTAACAGAGTAGTAAACAATAAAACTCATAACATGAAAGTAAAATATCACCTCTGACTTTTTAAAATTATTAGATAGTATATTAAAAAGAAGAATATTAGTCCCCTTGCACCATGTTGACAGAGAAATCCTAACTATATAGTCCATAGGAGTCCATGTACGACACTTGAGAAGTTGGTTTAATCACACTACCAGTGGCCACCACAAAATGTTTAATCTCTCCCAACTGACATAAGTAATATTTGAAGAACACTCTAAAAGATTTCCATCTAGTGTAAGCCTGTAAACCTGCAATGGAAATAAAATGGAAAAAAAAATTAAAGAAAGAGGCAACTCTCCAAGGGTCATAACCCGAGGATATACTATCAGGATCAGCCGGGAGGTGGAAATGTGAGAGAAAATCCACACTGAGGACGGGCAATGTGATGTTTGCAACGAGAAACTTTCAATTGTACTTGGCGCTTCCAAACAATAATGTGAGGTTTTTGTGACCACAGGTGGGTATCGCAGATCCATTGGTACTTATCAGGTGGACGTGGTACACCTAGATAGACTACATCATGTCCTAGAAAGTGGCCTTGGCAGATGACAACGGCAAGCACCCATGTCTACCAAAAATTGCACGCTCGTATCTGCATCATGAATAAAGAAAAGATTAATGACAGGGGAGGCCACCACCACAAATGATAGCCTACTTACACATTTTTGGCCACTGACAACTGTTCGCACATTTTTTTGCGGCAGCACTGATTCTGGAGTGGTAGTAGGATAACTGCAGCCGATGGGTGCCAGTTGTAGAGGTCGTCGGTTGAGGTGAGAGTGATTGGTGGATTGTGGGAGGCAATTTTCACTGCTCTGGCACATTATGGGGTACACATCTGTGTCCTTCTGCATTCACGTCAGCTTCTATTGATGTTGAATAGTTGTCCTATCTGCCAGGATTGGCATCATTGTTGGAGGTCTTGAAGGTGGTGAATTGGCTGTCCATAAAGGCATTGACTTTGGTCATCAGGACCTTCATGGGCTGATTATGGACACTGGGTATGGCAGTGCTTACAGGTTCGGGCAAGAGTCGTATGCAATGGGCACAAAGTAAGTTCACTTGACGAGAAGAGCCGTCTGCAGCAGGTTACAGGCGAACGATACAGGTCATTTTCCTGAGGACGAGCAAAGCCTTTTGGGCCCCCAACAGTTGTTGATAGAGCTGAAAAGATTGACTATACGGGTGGCTGGTGATGGCGAGTACTGCTCCGTCAGGTATGTTTTGAGGGCGTCATATGCTATTGGGGAGTAACCTTGCTTACAAAGACAATCGGAGATTTCTGGAAACTGTCCTTATGGATCACCCAAAGAACATAGTCTTTGATGCTTGAGCAAGTTCTGCCCTTGATGCAGAATTGGACCTTTATATGTTGAAACCAGGCGAATGCTTCTGTCATGGTGAAGGGCAGTAGCTTCATGGGAGTGACATTGATAGAGTCAGGGGCGGAGTGCAGCATCATCAAACAGTAAGTCACACCAGTTAGGGCGAAGGTGGGAGGGGCTGGTCACTCCGATGGTCACTAATGTTAGAGTGAGCCATGAGGTTGTAACTGAGGTGAGGCAAATGCAACTAACTTTAATTCAACAGACAGTTAGCTTATACACAAGAGTTTCAGAGCAAGAAGGTCACGAATATTCAAAGAAAACAATTCATATCAAGACAAAATTAAGCAAGTTCTGTTAACAGTGAGGTGTAGAGCGAGATACAAAATAAAATTGAAAATACTGTTAAGGTGTACGAGCATGTGTGAAACTTGTGCGGCCTAAAGCTCTCCCAATGTGCGAGTCAACAGATCTCCGAGTCATAGTTATTTTTTCAATAAAATATCACCTTTTCATGTCCGAGGTAGCATTACCGGTATCTACTGTGATGCAAGAAAAGATGATTAGCTTGATCTAAAACCACATCCATCATGTAGAGGGAAGGCCCAGCATGCAAACAGAGTATCACTTATAGATGACAGAAAAATAACCAGACAAATTGAAAATCCCAAAATACTAGAGGGAAATCAAGTGGACTGACTAAACAAATAGATATAAGATCGGTAAAAAAAGTAAATACTCCATCCATACATACTGTGCAGACAATGTAAAGGTTGGAACCCCCATTAACACATTAATGCATATGTTTAGATATGCGCCTTTAAACGAGTTTGTAGGGCCTGGAACTTTACAGAACAACTCCCAAGACCTCTTTCACCCTATGCGTTTTTTTTTCCCGCACACGATTTGGTTTCTGCACCTCTGGTATAGCTAAAGAAAACCACTGATATTACGGTCACTGCATCCAAGTGATATCAGAAAAAATTGCTGATTTTTCATGAGTGAAGAGGGAGCTTTGAGTTGACAATATTCTGTAATATGAATGTCTGATTTATGATGTCTAAAAGTGAATGTAATTATAGCTTTTTATAGTGTAATACTTGAGCAATTTCCTGGATATTTTTGTAAAAAAGTAATTTGTCCAAATTGGTATACAAAGAACGTTTGTAAATTTAAAAATGAATAAAGTTACCAAACTTCTTTCCAAGCTGATGTAACAGAATTCCGACATTTGTTTTCTTTTATACTTTTGTCCCATAACAATGGTTTCGTTTTTACTAAAGAAACAAGTTATTCAATATTAATATTTTGTTCCATGTATGTGTATTTATCAATGAGAAGCACGGCGTAGCCTTCTACTGCCCGCCGAACAAGAAGTGGAAAATATCGTGTGTTGTGAAGACTCGTATTGAACAAACTGTATTTAGTCCAGTCAAATTAGGAAAAAAAAAATGAAAAAATTCATAACAAGCTGAAAATTGGAGAATGTTTTCTACAGACAAGTAGAAATAACATATCAAAAGTCCCCATCCGTCCTCCCTGAGCTTCTTCCGCCATCTTGAAAAATGGCCGCCAAATTTCAGTTTTTCGCTATTTCCATGGAAACCATTGATCTTAAGAAAATAACTGCCTCATACATTATTGTTCACCATAATATTTTCTACAGTAGATGTTCAATGCATATTTTTGCTATGAATGATAGTTTTAATGATATTCTCGGTTTTGTAACCATATTAAATTGTGTGAGCATGCCCATATGAATTTATTCACTTGCTTTTGATCTGATACTTGGCTATATATTTTTTTCTTTTTTTTTTTGCACTATAGTATTTTCTAAATGGTTATCCCTTTTGTTTTGTTTTCATTTCAGAATATACTTTAAAAATGGAAGGAACCACAGATCAAAGTGAATTATGTGTACTTTGCGAAGAACGCTTAATAGAAAGTGAAAATGTTTGTGTTAAGAAAGGTATGTCGACACTTGTTGAAGCAAGTAAGAAAAGAGGAGATGATAAGTGGCAAAAGTGGGTTAATTTATCAACTATTCAAGTACACATAAAATGCAGAAAAGACTATACTAGAGAAAAGAGTATAAAAGCAGCTTATAAAAAAGATACAACTGACCAGGAGGAAACAGGGTCACCTATTAAACAGAAAATTAGAAAAAAAGAAACTCTGTTTGATTTCAAGAAAAAGTGTATATTTTGTTTTCAAGAGTTCTGTGAAAAAGAGGAAAAGAAAAAACCTCTCCATAGAAGACAAGTAGTTAGTTGAGTAAAGACCTTAGACTGGAAAAAAATATGCTGGATAAATGCATCAATCGTAATGATGACTGGGGCAAAAAAGTAAAAGCAATTATAGTTGGTGTTCATTGTTTGGTTGCAGAAGAAGCAAGATACCATAGGTCATGTAGCGCCAAGTTTTTTTCGAAGCAACACTTAAATCCGTCAGGTAAACGTGGACGACCCGATGATGAAGATATAGAAACTGGCTTAGAAAAAGTTTGTTCATATATGGAAGACAGTGATGACTGTCAATTTACTTTGCAGGAATTGTTAGATGTGATGCATCAGAACCAATCTTGCAGGACAAGTGGAAGCTATCTGAAAACCAAATTACAAGAAAATTATGGAAATGATGTTATCATAACTACCCTCCAAAGAAAGATTCCCATTGTATGTATCCGCAAATCAGGAGATAAATTGCTATGTAATTCTTGGTATAATGAAAAACTCCATAGTGAGAAAGAAGAGCGAATGAGGATTGTTAGAACTGCAGCAGCTGTTATTAAAGAGGACATCAAGTCAAAGGTGTATGACTCCAGCAACTATCCTTCTCCTGAGGGGCTCTTTAATAATGTTGAAAACAACACCTGATTCTCTTCAAGTTTTATTACATGAAATAATTGAAAAAGGAGGAAAGGGAGATACAGACAGCAAACACAGTGTATGCTCTGCTATAGCTCATTCAATCCTATAAGCAGTCCATGCAAGAACATTTGTCTCTCCGATCCTGCTCGGAGTAGCTGTTTACGTACACAGGAAATTTGGATCAAGACTCCTGGTACATATTTTACATAAACTGGGATTCTCTACTGGATATAATGAAGCACAACATCTTGTATGAAAACTACCCCTCCTAATATTTTGCCTGATAGTTTCATGCAGTTTTTTTTTTTTGATAATGCAGATTTTGATGTGCACACAATAGATGGGTTTTACACATTTCACTGCATATGAGCCATTGAATGTGTAACACCAGCAGGCTCAATGATCAAACCAGAAGTAATTGAAAGACTGAAAAAAAAGGCCATCTGCTAGAGAAATTTCTTCCTGTTCATTTATAACAGTGAAACCCTTCACAAGTTATAGTGAAAATGAACTGAAAAGGATTGAAATTGAGGATCTAAAGAAACTTACATCAAATCCTAGTGAAAAAATTACAACGTCATCTTGTCATTTGCTATGGTTGAGTGGGAAGTGGATGAAATTTAAGGATATTCCACATTGGAATGGATTTATGGATGCTATCAATAATAGCGAGGACTTTGATACGACGTCCATTCGCTTCTTGCCTTTCCTTGATTTAAAGGCTACCTTTTCTGATGCAATAAACAGCGTGTTGCATTTTACATCTGATTCATGTAGAAAAGCGAGTAAGAGTGTGACATGTGTTACTTTTGACCAGCCACTATATGGGAAGGCAAGAGAGATTGTGTCCTCTACTGGAAACAGTTTGAATTTAGGTAATGTTTTCGTGCGACTAGGTGGTTTTCATCTCTTAATGTCATTTATGGGTTCTATTGGGTACATCATGGCCGGTAGTGGATTAAATGAAGTGTGGGAGACAGTTTATGCCCCTAAATCTACAGACAAAATGATGACAGGACACAGCTTTGCCAGAGCCCTTCGAGCACATCTGTTAATATATGCTGCATTTGGCCAGGTTCTTTTAGATGATGCAACCATTTCTGATGAGGATAAACAAGAGGTTCAGTCCATGCTTCAGCAGTATGATAACAAAACATTGACTGCAACATCAGTAAAGGAATCGGCTATCATAAATAGCATTGTAAAGAAAATTAACACTCATGTGCAAGAAGTTACCTTAAGGGGCAAAACAGCAATGCTTTGGATACAATATTTCAAGATGATGACTGTGATGCTACACTATATAGAGGCTGAAAGACTAGGAAATTGGGAATTACACCTACTGTGTGTTCAAGTGTTTATACCTTACTTTCATGCAACTGGTAACTTAGCTTATGCAAAATCGTGTCACCTATGCTTGCAAGATATGCATGATTTACACCAGCATATTCCTGATGAAGATTTTGTCAAGTTTACAAAGAAAGGATTTTTTGCAATCAGGCGCTCAAACAAGAATTGGGCTGGTCTCTGGTCAGATCTTACTGTCGAACAAACGCTAATGAGGACCATGAAGACCTCAGGAGGGCTGACACATGGGCGAGGGATAACCGATAGTGTATTGAGTCGGTGGATTCTTGGCATGCCAGATACATCTGAAATGTGCACCAAAGTTGAGGAGTTTTGTTGATTGAGAAGTTTGTATAGTGAACAGCACATTGAACTACGACCTCCAAGGATTGTGAGAGATAATGAAGATACAGAAAAGATTTTGCAATGGTTTCTGTCTCACCCACCCTTTTCAGACAATAAGAAGATTATGTCACCTGCAACTGGGATAACTGGTGATAATAAAATAAACTGCTATAAAAGCTATGAAATTGGATTGGAGTCTATGAATGCCATACCTGGACAAGCTTTCGGTGAGGTAAAATTGAAGCCCAAGAACCGTGTGTTACCTCTGGCAACAATAAACTCAAGTGTCACAATACGAGAAGATATTGTTCCCGTTGATACAACTCTTCTGTTTCAAAGAATAATACATACATTAGACACTAGTACTGCTGATCTGCAAGATTATTTTCAGTACGAGCTTGCCCCAATGCCACCTGCATTATTTACTGAACAGGGCATGAGAAAGACCAACAAAGCTGCAATGTATAGTGTGTTCAATGATAAGAGTACTAGTACATTTCAGTATATGTGACAAGGAGAGTATCAAGATAGTTGTGGATTAGACCTAAAGGGGAAACCACATTAAAAAAAAAAAAACGCGCCTACGTACCTTACCTCATGGGTGGTGTGGAAAAAAGTACAAATTTAAAATATTGTGCTCGCAAAAACTTGATATAGCTTACAAACTATCACTTGTAGAGTACATATGCATGAAACCTCCTTTGTAGAGAATTTGGTGAGCTTTAATAATGTACTGAGTAGTAATTTTCGTCAGACTAACCGTTTTCATGAAAAAAGCAAAAAAAAAAAAAATTAAATTTGGCGGCCATTTTCCAAGATGGCGGACAAAGCTCAAGGTGGATCAATGGGGACTTTTGATATGTTATTTCTAAGTGTCTAAAGAAGGCATGTGCAAAATTTTAGCTTGTTATGATTTTTTCATTTATTTCACAAAAATATGACTAAAATGACTGGACTAATTGGCCAACTGTCACCATCAGTGGGTTAGCGGAGAGGATCCGAGCAAAACAAGTGGGGCACCGCTCATGCAAGGCGGTGCCATGGACAAGGAATTTCCGTTCCGCTCTATTGTGAAAGGGTCCATTTAATCTATCAGTCGAATGACAAATGCGGATCCACTCCGCTTGCAACAGTAAAAAAAACGCATAGTGTGAAAGAAGAGAGAGAGAGAGAGAGAGAGAGAGAGAGAGAGAGAGAGAGAGAGAGAGTATTTTTTTACTTAAGAATCTCATCTTTCCCTATTCTATATAAGTTAAAAATCAGTTGGTTAACATAGGAAATAAAAGAAAAAAAAAGATTCGAGAGAGATATTAGACTTTTAAGAATAACACAAGGGAAGAGGATCTAGTTATCAAGAATCCCTGCATTTTGGACGGAATCCCTCAGAGTTCTGATGTAGTTTTTATTCCAAAAACAACAAAATATAGCAATGAAATTTACTTATGACACTTGCAGTAAAAGTTCGTCTGTTAATGAAGTGAGAGTTAAAGAGGGTTGAAGGGCTCGTGGAAGCTGTTAGTGGAGGAGGGAGTGGGTGTTGCACATTGGTCGGGTGGTTCCCAGAGCTCATAACCAAATAAGTTTAGAATCGACGTTAATTCGCAGAGCCTCAAATTATGCGGCCCCGAGACTATATAATAAGCTCCCACGAAACATCCCAATGACTGAAAACATTAAGGCTTTTAAGAGGAATCTGAAGACTTTCTTATTTTAACAGTGGAGGTCCTGTAGAGAGTGGGTTTCCCTGCTGTATGGAACCGGAAAAGCAGCTGTCAAAGCAAAAATGAAGACTAAGCCAACTTGAACAATTCGAGGTCACACCTGTTCGGAAAAGCGTTTTCGGTACCTAATAATCACGGTCCAGATATACCAGGTCAGCCAGACAGCGCACCCATTTTAACCCTCTTCTGTGCACCTCTGAGGTGGCTTAGTGTTGGCGAGACCCATTAAGAACGTAAATCTATCACACAGTCAATGTAAATAAAACAACATTTTACCTTTGGAAAATATTTTATTAAGTTTCAATTCTCATTTTTTTTCTTAGGGCCTCCCTGCATGGTTGTCCTTGAGGTTTTCTATACTTTATCAAATTATTAAGATATCGCATTCGAAAATATACCGATATCTTAACAAAAAAAGCAATAACATCGTCAGGAACTTCAATACCTGACTGTTTTAATTCTAAATAAAGCTTTTTAAAACAATTATTTCCCTCCATGAGAGCCTCCCCGTGTACAGCATTAAAAATCTCCCGCATTATTAACAACTGTGAAAAAAACTGACTAGAAGGTGCACGTAATTCCCCCCGATTAACACATGCTATCCAAGTATCATTCCTTAGCACTTCTTCAGTCTTATTTCCTAACTCAGGATATTTTACACAAAATTTCTTTACAATATATCCACCAATGTATTTAAGAGCTTCTTCCTCGATTACTCCCCCAATATCTTTCTTTATTTCTTTATTTGCTCTCAAAAGGTCTTCTTCCTCGTCTAAAGCATCTTTCTCTAATTCAAAATCTAAATTTCTGAAGATCTGCGTTTTTAGGCATATTTCTAACGCTAAGTCCCTTTCTTTCGTGATAGATTCGTCGTCTTTGGTTGCTTCATGAGATTTTTCAACAGTGGTGATATTACACTTTTCACTTAATACTTTAATTTCCTTTCTAGTAACATTTTTTTTTTTTTTTTTGCCGAAATTTAAAGTTCACAGCATGAGGATGATCATAGTGCCCATCCATTTGCCTTATACACTCAAAGAAATGTTCAAGACCATCTTGATTTAGTCTTTGTGTAATTAGGTAGTCAATACTATAAGAGCCTTTTAACATATCAAACAAAGCAATGGTAGATTTACATAATAAAATTATTCTTTTCTGAAACTTGAAAAGACTTTTTGTATTAGGATTTTTAACTCTCATAGTATTCATTACCTCGATTACCTTGAGCAGTGTACCTGTTTGTTTTTCTACATCAATACCAAAAGCATTGCTTTTACCAAACTCTCCATACATGGAGGAAGAATTCATTATGTCGAACCAATCATTTATTAAAAGAATAAAATCAGATGTTTGATTCCAATTTTGACACTCCAACAGTCCCTTTTCCCCTAAATATTTTAATGAGTTGGCACATGATGTAGACAGTAATTGAACTGCTAATTTAACGCGCTGTCTTTGTTGATGCATTTCATTAATCTTATATGCAAGCCCATATTCTGTTTTAGTTTTATTAAGCATTTCCCGTATGCCATCATCTGAAATACACTCTCCAGTCTTGAGGAAAAAAACCCGAGTTAATAAAATTATTTCTAACTAATTTAATTAAATGTGGAACATCTGAGAAAACAAAAACTTCTCTTTCTGCCTTAGGATTTTTGAAAGAGATCCTATTTTCAAGAGGGTCAATGGTAAGGTGTTTCCACATACGGAGATTTGTAGAACCCATGTCATGCACAACTGCTACCACGGCATAACCTGCATCCTTTACCTTTGATATTATTTCTAATAGTACTTTATGCATGTCACCTTGATCGAACTGATAGTAAATTGGCTGTTTCCATTTGCCTATAAGACCTCGCAACATGGCCACCTGTACATTTCCATGCGGTTTGTACAAGACATCTGCCCCTTTGTCGTAGCTCCATTCTTTCTTAATACTCATCTTATTAAATGGCAAAACACAAATTTTTTCTGAAGGGGTAAACGTTTCTGCTTTTGCTTTCAGCAGTGTTAACACTGATACGAGAATCCCCGGTTCGCAATAAAACTCTTTCACTCTCTCTTTGAGAGTGCTCTCACAAGGCAATGGATAACCCTTTTTGAGCCTCAGATATCTATAACACTTAGGACTTAAACTTCTAAGAGTAAAGGCGTTTGCAATGTCATCACTACTCCACTCACAAATTTTTTTCTTGTTAATGATGGACTTTATCTGAGTTTTACTGAAAAAAGAACCCAATATTTTTTCGACTCTAACACTAACCTCACGTTTAATCAAAATAAATGCATTTTCATTTAGATAAGCAATTCTTTCCTTGAAGTAATAATTTTCTTCTTCAAGCTGCTTCATTTTCCCCTTTAAATGTTCAAACTCTTCTGTGCTACCAGATGAAAAGGAACTTGTCCCTGGCATAACTTCATCATTTTCTTGCCAATTTATATCATCAGCAGTTACCATCTGAATATCAATTTCGTAAGAACGGTTAGCACTGTTTAATAGCTCCTTGACGATTTGTTGACGATTCCTATTTTCAACTCGTTCACTTCTTGAACTGACATCTGAGTGCATTGTACCTGAAACAATATCCTAAATATAAACACTGTGCTGCTACATGATTATATTTGACTAATAATTCACTTGAACTAACCTTTGGTTACCACTGTAGAAACTGTTAGCTTGAATGTATTCACTGTTGTACATAAAACAACACTGCAAAAACTAATCTAGCAATATTAATCATTTATATCAACCCCTCACACACACACACACACACACACACACACACATATATATATATATATATATATATATATGTGTGTGTGCGTGTGTATGTGTGCTTTACCCATTAAACAGGTAAATAGTGTACTTACCACTTGGTATATAAAGACTAGGTACAGCATCCTCTTTAAGCAGCCGATGATTTCTAGGACTTTCAATACCTAGTAACCTGGACTTCATGTCATCTTTGTAATCGCCTGGTTTAAAATAAATCGAACAAACAGTAGCATTCACAACGTTAATTCTGTCTGCACAGCAACATGCATGTATCCACTGGTCTATGTATGGTTTTTCTTTTGGAAAGCGATGGTATTTTATGTTTGAGCTTTTAGTTTTATCATGTCTATTATAACAGCCACATACTGCGCAGTTACTTGGCATTATTAGTGACGGAATGAATGAATGAATAAAATGATAAAGAACACAGCGTCTCCTATTGTTTACGTTACCTCTATAGGTAGCTAACTAAGGCAACGGTCCTTTGTTTTGTTTACTCACGTGTGTGAGACAGGGAAGCGTGACGTCACAGTACGGGTGATTCACAGCTTAAGCTGCGCGTTGGCTGACCTGGTATATATAGACCTTGCTAATAATGAACAGGAAAACTTCATTCTGATCACACTGGGCGGGGTTAAGGCTTCGAGTCCTGATATAAAAAAAATGGCTTGTGACTTTTTTGTTCAAGGATTGATTTATTACATTTGCAAATGTATTTTTTTTTTTTTTTTAGAATAACTGGTTTAATGGTGGTTAAAATGTTTTATCACCATTTCTTGGAGGGTCTCTCTCTCTCTCTCTCTCTCTCTCTCTCTCTCTCTCTCTCTCTCTCCAAAAAAATATATTATATTTGGATAAGGAAAACATGGACTCTATAGTCCTATAAAATTTATTCTTCAGTGCTCTGTTTATTTGTTTATAATACTTCACAAATTTTTCATTGCTTTTCAATAACAAATGGATTAAAAATAAAACTTATGGGATATACAATTTTTAAACAGTAATAAGTCCATCTTACTTCAACTTAAATATCAAGGAAATTAATAATTCCCGAACGATAAAAATCTTTGAAAACGATCGTTAATTCCTATTATTCTTAGTAAGGTTATTTGCATCAGAAACGAATATAATTGTTGTTGATTAAAAAAAAAAAAAAAAAACTGAAACTTATCAATAAATACGAGATTCTTTTGGTTATGAACTTCTTACATTTACTATATGAATTTCCTAATAATTGACCAATTTTGATTGACATTACTTCCATCTTTAATTTTCCTTTGAAATTTTTTACATAAACAAATATATATATATATATATATATATATATATATAGGGTTACTAATCCACCATGTGTAAATAAACGAATTTCAAAACAATGGATAAACCAATCATCAATCAATAGTTCAATTAGAATTCAAGTCTTTCTTTCAAGCTAAACAGCTTAATATAACGATGAATTTGATTCGGTGCTCTGCATATGACGCAAACCTACTGAATATAATGTTGAGGACATTGAAGATTCACAACTCCATCCATGGACACTCATGCAATTGGTAATATCAGGATTACTGAGATGTTCGACAATCCAGGTGATGAAGTTTTGTCCTCAGAAACAATGAATTACTCAAAGAAAGAACAGAAATATTATGAAATAAATTGTGATAATTAATTATTAGTTTATCCTTGTGAGAGTATTCTTGCTTGAAGTTAAAATATTCATATATGTAGCTGCAATTAATTTAATTCATATTTTTAAGGTGAGAAATAAAATATTGCTACATTACTAGTCTTTTGAATGTTTCGTATTTATAAAAAGCTTTTAAGATTCACTCTAAATAAAATATCTGATATACCTGATATACATTCATCCTCACTTAACTCCGATTACTATGTATGACATTTAAAGGAACATTTAGCATTACATGGTTTAACGAAATACGAAGTTCGATGACTATTTTCATGTTATATTACTGTTAGAAATTATTGTTCATGTTGTTATGAAGGAAAAGTATTTAGAGAATGAAATAACACTGAATTACTTTCTTCAAATATATAAAAAATTGCGTTAGCGTAACAATGTTGCAATGAGGTGAATGATATTGAGCAGTTAAATGAATATTTTAATTTCATATTAAAACTGAATAAAGATACCTATTTAGTGAGTTCCTATCAAGGAAAGTAGAGGGATAGGAATTTCACAAGTCCGTATATAAAATGAGGTCTCATGTTCTATCTTTTGTATATTACTGAACAGAGATAACTGTTTTCTGTCACATTCCAACCTGTTAAACTTTTATCATTTGGGTCTTCCGTCTCAAATATATGGACCACGATCCCTATCGGAAAGAACTATAAATTTCAATCTAAATGGTTAATACAGAACTACTGTTTCACTCATGTCATCGACCCATCCTCTGAATGATAATAGCTGCTGTAAATTTTCATTGTTTGGACTACATGATATCTCTCAGGGGCGTAGGAGTAGCGGGAGCTGAAAATTTACCTTCATATCATTTACCTCAGAAAATGGTAAAAGGTATAAAACTGCTTATATTTAGTAACTATTCATCATGGAAATTATCATTAAAAAGCAAATACTCGAATAAAAGGTTATTGTTACCATGCATACATGCATTTCCATTTTGGCCCTGCTTCATACGAGCGGTTTAGATGTCAATGTATATCAATGAGGCCTTTCACACGCTATGGAAAATATCCATGATGCTTTATACAACGGACGGTAGGGATTTCCCAACCGCTAAACCGTGAGGCAGATTATTTAGGGGAGTTTATGGCGCCCTTCTTACCAGAGGTTTCCACCGTGCGGTAGTGGTGGTTCAGCTGATGCAGAGGGTAGGTGGTCCTCTTCTGATGCTATTTTCTTCTTCTTTTATTAGCGTGCTTTTTCCCCATTCGTATGGGGTTTAGTGATTGATATGAATTGTAATATTATTATTATTATTATTATTATTATTATTATTATTATTATTATTATTATTATTATTATTATTATTATTATTACTATTTTTGTTTATTATCATTATCATTATTACTATTTGAATTCGGGACGGATATTGTTAATGAGATTAGCATTGTCCCTCGTAGTTGACACGCAGTTCACTGTAATGTTGTTACATTTAACATCATATTTTAGAATGCTACATGATAGCTGCGTTTTTTCTATTGTAGATATTACCATAGAATTTGACAGAAACAGAAAAATGTTTCCCATCATCCCTGAAATTTCCATTTGGATATGTAAATAATTCTAGGAACAATTTACTCCACCTCCCAAAATAACCATTCAACCCATACTGAAATAAACGTTTGCTGTTGCTTTTCTATGACAGATATCAAAATAAAAAATCAGTAAGGACAAAGTAAATATCCCTCCCATAAATCCCTGGAAATTTCATTCAGATATGTAAAGTATTCTAAGAATAATTTACGGCGCCGTCAAAAAACTGGCCTCTCGAGGATATCGAAAAATTGCTACTATGACTTTTCTATGGTAAGTATCAATAAAATAATGATATGAATTTAGTTTACATAACACACGTTAAACCCTGTAGGAATCATTTGGATATCTAGAAAATTTTAGGAGTAGTTTGCTCCTCCTCATTGATTTTTTCAGCTAAGGACAGTCACTTACGAACAAAAGTGACAGAGATGGCATGCTTATAACAAGTATGAACATGACAATTGGCAGAAACAAAGCTTATATATATATATATATATATACATATATATATATATATATATAATTATATATACATATATACACACACACATATATATATATATATATATATGTATATATATATATATATATATATACGTATATTATATATATATATATAATATACAGAGAGAGAGAGAGAGAGAGAGAGAGAGAGAGAGAGAGAGAGAGAGAAGTCTTCCATAAAACCTCCTCAGCAGGGTCAACATGGTACCTGCAGGGTTGATCAGGAGATTGGGTATCGCTGCTTAGCATATTCGACGCTGACGGACTTTTGGTGCTGTTATCATTTGAAAAAAGATAATGAAATAAAACATCATAAATTTGGTGTATATATATACATAGGTGACCATCTGTTCCACTTCCAGACTTCTATTACCTTTTCATTCTCCTGATTTCCCTACGGTGCTGGTGTCTGATATTGTCTTTTTTTTCACACAACTTATCAAAACTTTGAAGCTTCACTGGGAATCGTATTAGTTATGTCCTTGAGGGTTGCAGCACGTTGATTTCTGTTTCTACAAGAAACACATTATTTTCAACAGACACATGTTCGTACAATGATTCAATTAATTCAATAATGTTATGACGAGTCCAGTAAGTTTTTGAGTTGGAGATGCACAGTAATTTATCAGAGAAAATAAAAGAGCCTTCATAATTCAGCCACAATGGACCATAATGAACACTAATGTTTTGTCTGGCAGCGTGTTCGTTACATATTGAAAGTCGGAACAAGGGCTTTGTCTGTGCCCTCTTCACCAGCAAACACGGACACTTCTTGGTTATGTCTCCTCAAACTCCCCATTTACAGGCAAGGTTTTTGTGTCTGCAGACAAAGTTCGACCTTGTGGTCGCGGCTTGAGAGTCACTTTTCCCAAATGACTTTCTCATGATAAGAAATATTCAGTTAAACTACAGTTCAGAAAATGTCCCGATAAAATAGAGAAATTTTTTAGGGAAGGTATTACAAAAATGCTGGTTAATGAGGCGTTACTTCACTAAGTCCAGATACATTGATTCCTTTTTTTTTTTTTTTTTTTTTTTACCCCTATTCTAGACACTTTCCATTACCAAATACCTAGTAACATCTAAGTTAGATTATTGTGAATGAATAATTATGATGACAAATTCTATGAAGACACAGAAATAAAAACGTTTGTTCATATTCCAGGCAAACAAGTATGGCTGAGTAAAGTAAATGAAAAGAAAGGAAACGAATAAATCAAATGATAGGAAAGTATGGAAGTTTATCATTTTAATTCAGATAATGTAAAAGTAGAGAAATAGTTTATGAAATTGAAAACTAGACCGAAATAAATACTTTTGCGTTTGAGTAATTAAAGAGATTTGTTCGTTTTGGAAGGAGAATATAGATATGACAATAATCTATATCTTTGTAGAGAGAGAGAGAGAGAGAGAGAGAGAGAGAGAGAGAGAGAGAGAGAGAGAGAGGGAGAGTGTAATCATCCTAAAAGCAATATATCCAGCACAAGAACACTTCGAATTCCAATTAACTCAAGTACAAGGACTGCAGATCTAAGTACTTAACCGACTTAGACAAGAGTAATAAAGCCATTTCAGATAGGCTCGTATTAGTCAATTTCATTGTCATTTGACCGGACCATGGAGAGATTTTGGAAATAGGATTTCGATGTAATTATGACGAAGTCCATTTTATTGCAAGAGACCCCAGTGAAGATCTAAAAATAACTCTCCAGTGGCCAAAAGGAGCATTGGATGGGTAATGTTCTCTATGCTCCATTGGCCATTCTTTATCTACAGAAAGTTATAACCAATATCGAATAATAACAGACCTGCAGTTAAGGTCTAAAAGGAAGTCTCCCGTGCCAAAAGGGAGATTGGGATGAGTGATGTTCTGTAAGCTCCATTGGTCATTCTTTATCTATAGGCAAATATAAACCAATATCGAATAACAGAAGATACCCGGTGAAGATCTAAAAGATACTATTCAGTGGCCAAAAAAAAAAAAAAAAAAAAAAAAAACAAAGGTTGGGATGGTTGATATTTTGAAAGCTTCATTGGCCACTCCTTATCTAAAGATAGATATAAACAAATATCGAGTAATAGATGACCTCCAGTGAAAGGCTAAAAGTAACTCTCCAGTGTCAAAAAGGAGTATTGGGATGGGTGACGTTATAAAGCTCTCGTGGTGACTCTTTATCAACAGGCAGATATAAATCAATATCAAACAATAGAAGACCTCCAGTGAAGGTCTAAAAGTAACTCTCCAGAGTCAAAAAGGAAGATTGGGATGGGTGAAGTACTGAAAGTTCTATTGGCCATTCTTTATCTACAGAAAGATATGAATCAGTATCGAAAATTAGCAGATCTCCAGTGAAGGTCTAAAAGTAACTCTTCAGTGCCGAAAAGGAGGATTGGGATGGCTGATATTCTGAAAGTTCCATTAGGCATTCTTTATTTATAGGCAGATATAAACCATCATCAAATAACAGAAGACATCTATTGTATGTCTAAAAGTAAGTCTCCAGTGCCAAAAGAAGGACTGGGATGGGTGACGTTCTGTAAGCTCCATTGGCCATTCTTTATCCACAGAAAGATATAAACCAATATTGAATAATAGAAGACCTACGGTTAATATCTGAAAATAATTTTTTAGCTCCAAAACGGAGGATTGGGATGGGTGAAGTTCTGAAAGCTCCATTGGCTATTCTTGATCCCAAGAATGATATAAACCAATATCGAAAAATAAAAGACCTTCAGTGAAGGTCCGAAAGTAACTCATCAGTGCCAAAATGGAGGATCGGTATGAGTGATATTTTGAAAACACTATTGGCCATTTTTTATCTACAGAAAGATATAAATTAATAACGAATAATGGAAGACTAACTGCGATGGTCTAAAAATAACTATTCAATTCCAAAAAAGAGGATTGGGGTGTGTTATGTTCTGAAAACTCCATTGGCCATTCTGTTATCTGTATGGTGTATAAGAAGGTAATATCTTCAGAGCCTCCAAATATTTCATCTTTAAAGCTTTGAAGTAAGGATCCCACGTCAGCCTGCAGTCAGTTATCACGCATAAATATCTGTCCTCATCTACTAATGGGATTCGTTGTCCTTTGATGTTCATATTTGTGTCTGAATGTACTCTGAGAGTATAACAGTAATGACCAACAGCTTTAGTTGTTGAAAAATTCATCTCAAATAGGGTTACACTCAACACACTACCATAGGGAACTCATCCTCCCTATCATTTTCTCTTTAATAGAGTTTCATCTACTCTAACCTGAAAAAAAAATAGGCGCCACAAATGCTTAAATGAACAGTGATAATTCTCCTCTCAATCTCATTGATTGAATATCTTCACGTAAATCATGTCTCCATGCAGTATCATATGCCTTTTCAAGGTAAAAAATGACAATTACATGGTACTATTTGGAAGCAAAGGCTTCACAAATACAGGACTTAAATTTAACCAGTACATCAATTGTTAAGCGTATTTTCTTTAAGATACATGGCATACGGGATAAAACATTTTCATTTTCTAGGCACCACACAAGTTTTAAATTGACTATCTTCTCCATGATCTTACATAAACAAGACGTCAATGCAATTGGTCGATGGTTTTCTGAAAATACTTATCCTTACCAGTTTTAAATAATGCTATATAATGGCTAGTTCCTTGACTGCTGGGTAACAATGGTCATGTCATAATGCACTTGTAACATTTGAAATAAATAATCTATTGTTATGGGTACATATCTAATAATCAAATTCCTCTTCGGTAAAAGGAAATTTATAAGATTCGTCTGTTTTTGTTGTACAATATAATGATGCTTGTCCTTTAATTTTTCTCTCTATTATGATGACAAGGACCTGCTTCACGATTGCATGATATAGTAGAAAAATACTTAGTCAAAGCAATGTTAACCTCAGGTGCACCAGTCAAATACTAACCATCCACCTTCAACAATGGAGTTGGGTTAGGAGTAAATTTGTTAGGGTTTCTTATTTTTTCCTCTTAATGACTAATGAAACAAAATAAATGCAAAAAAGGCGGCTAGGTGCTATCATTGCCCAATTAAACAGTGCTTCAGGTTTTTTTTTTTTTTTTTTTTTTTTTTTTTTTCTTTTTGTATATTATTACAGTATATTCTCCAGTGTACAGCTTATATGCAATCAAGTCAAAGATGTTTTTATAGCCAGTGCAGGGTTGAGAGATTTCATGAACACATGCGACTGGTCACCGAATAAATAACCATGTGTTTATCGCAACTTGATTAATTCTTGTTATATAAAGAGTTCCATTTAGTAAGTTTATGGACTCATCGATACATTCAAAGTGTTCTACATTACCTTCAATCTCAAATACCTCTTGTAATCTATCCCAATCCACCTTGGCAAGGTCCCATAATAATAATAATAATAATAATAATAATAATAATAATAATAATAATAATAATTGCCCATT
>NC_090743.1:98328239-98338239 GCF_036898095.1 Palaemon carinicauda | reverse complement strand
TTTCCATCTCTTGAAAAATCGCCATACCTTATACGCGTAATCAAAGAAAGTCATTTTCTCGTCCGTTTTTAAACTTCTGAACCTTTCATTATAATATTATGGGGTCATCTGATACGCTTGCAGCACACTCCTCTTCATTTCTTGGTCCTAAGACAAGGATAAGTAAGAACTACAGACCTTCTCAAAGAGCACACTCTGCAATAACACAACCCATTTATCTTCTGACTATTTCATCATCGCTACGACCGTTTCAAAATGATCGAAGAACTCATCTGGGGAATCTTCTCTGAACCTTGGAATTAACCTCTGAGCTTCCGATACATTAAAAACAGGTTCGTCCCTAGCAGGATTCATTTCTGTCTCTGTTTGCGCTTTCAGCTGGGCGCATGCATGCAAAAGCTCTAACTCCCGCATATACCTTGATTCTTCCAACTCTTTTTCTTTCACATGTCATCTTTCTTCTCTCTCTTCTTCTCGCCTTGCCTCCATTAATCTTGCATGTATTGCGATCTCTCGGGCTTCTTCCCGCTTTGCTTCCATTTCCTTCTCTCTTTCTTCCCGTCTTGCTTCCATTTCTTCCCGTCTTCTCTATCTTTCTTGACGTTCTGCCAACATCTTCAATCCAATGAAATTCTCTTCCGCTGCAATACGTCAAATCTCAGCTTCTATATCCTTATCTGCTTTCTTGCCTTCAGTTTGAGGGTCAACCGGTCCATGCTACGCTAAAAATTCTTCCTAAGCTTCATCCAACAGTTCACAAGCTGCACACAATATTCTTTTCCGACAACTTTCCCGAGATTATCAATGCTTCTAAGGCTAGACACTTAATTTGGGCCTTATTCATCCCACTCGTAGAATGGCCACCACATGCCATTAAGATCGAAAGCCACTGAGCTTTAGTTACATTAGCTTCTGATAATTACTGAACAATTTTTAATCAAAATAATGCCCTGTTATTACCAATATTCAAAACAGACTTGCTCGATTCCCAAGGGTCTGGGCACCAATTATATTATACGGTTTCGATCCTGTGGTCTGAGCACTCAAAATATATTATATGATATGGTTCTCCGGTCTGGGCACTAAAAATATATATTATACTACGGCTCATGATTGGGAAATAAACATATAATATTATATATAATATTAATGGCAAGTTAAGCAACCTCTCGAATTCCAAGCTACCTTTATTACTTTTACCTCAAAACTGTTACACTTTAAAACATTAATAGACGAATACTGAGACCGATAAATAATTCCCAAACAGCAATATATAAAACACTGAATATCCAAAGGTTTCTTAAGCACACTCAAAACCAAATTAGGTAATTACTCTTGAGTATTATTAAATCTTATTTAACTCTCCCTGTGGTTCTCAACAGGAATCTAGCGGAAACTGGTCTAGATAGTGATGACTGGATTAATACCCTCTTTACAAAGATGAATATATTCTATATAAATTACAACACTTTAAAGAAAATTAAATAACCAAAAATAAGTCTCTGGAAAATTTAATTTTGAATAAGACTTAGAATAAGATCAAAATATTATGATCTGAAATGTATCATAACTTGTCTTGAACTACTATATCTGAATAAACCTTAACCTAAGAAAAGAAATACTACAATGAAAATAATACAAATGCTTGAAATAATTCTGAATGTTTGAATTTGACTTTTAATGAATAATAGTTAACCAGATCACTTTATAAACCTTTCCTGCCTACAGGGCTGTTTAAAAAAAACGTTATACAATGCCAACACTCATCCTAATACATCGAATTCCTATATCACCTTTTAGTCTTGTGTGATACACGATTTGCTTTGGGGCACAGATTCACTGAAGAGAGGACACACTAGAACGTACTGAACACTTTCGACGATAGACTTTGTTAAAGTCATGAATGAGAGAGGGAATGGGGAAGAAGGCTATCTTCTGGCTGCAGTTTTAACTCGATCTCTATGTGTCTGTCTTTTACTCTAACCAAGCCTTGGGTCCTTATATATCAAATTTCGCAAATTCCAAAAGGTTCCAACTTGTTGGATAAGCGTGGGGGGTTGTACCAAACGTCAAAGTTGCCAAATATTACTCTCCCAAATGCTGTGTGTACACTACGCCAGACGGCTCTCTCAGTCAGCTAGCTCCGCCCACTCATTGTCCGAAATGAAAAAAAAAAAAAGATGACATTCTCTCACCAGCTATTCATGAACCTTTGAAAATGCTTGTTTAAGAACATTCTAAAGCACAAGTTTTGAAATTCTCTCTCAAACATGGAATAATACATCATAAAATATAAATGAATATTACCTAAGCCCTTGCTCCTATCTTGCATGAATCCTACAACACTTTCAAATAGATAACATAAAACATCATAGCAGACATACATGAAATAAAAAGTTAATTCTTTAAAAAAAATACGTTAATTACATATTTCAACTTGAATAAACGATATATTAAAATTCAGGACCAAAGTCTTATATAATTTACATAAAATACTTATATCTACATGAGAGGGGCTCATTTTACAGGCTGGGTATCATCTCTTCAATGCACCAATGAAAACATATTCTGAAATATACATATTATCAACAATCGATGATATTTACTCTAGACTAGACCAGCTTCGCAATATATATATATATATATATATATATATATATATATATATATATATATATATATATATATATATATATATATATATATATATATATATATATATATATATATATATATCCTATTTTTCTTTTCATTTTGACTTTACTTATTACTCTATTTAGTAGGGATGGCCACTCATTTTAATTCCCTTCCTTGGTATGTATTTCCTGTATCTCTCCCCTAGTGAGACTTTGTTAATATCTTCCTCCTCAGCATTAGCAAAATTTTTACCTCAATTGCCTGGCTTAACTTCGTATGACATCATATCTTAAATGAGTTTCTCTACTCTTCTACTTTCCATTGCGTATGCTACATAATTTTATTATATCCTGACTCTCCCCTCTTTCCAGTAGTGATATCCCAGCAATTCAGCTCACTATTTTGATCTGGGTTCTTTTGTTACGGTAACTCGTCTTTCTATTGAGTACTAGTTTTTGCTCTATATAATAGTACGAACCTTATACCGATCTTATAAATTTACTTTTTGATCCTTGATGTAATTTTCTTGACTAAAATAACTCCAGTTACTTCCTTCGATTTTGGTCATGCATCTTTCTCTCTCACCCAATTAAAAATGAAAAATATTCCTAAAGGACCAAACAAACGAAGATTCTTAAAATATTTATTTAGGCCTATGCTCAAAATTAATAAAAAACAAGTGAGCAAGTCCTGAACGCGGACATGGTCCTCGTAGAGGACATACCTCCGCCAAGGTGACCTAGAGCGCCATATGTCCTAGAATCATGAATTGATGTGACTTCGACCTTCACATGACCTTGACCTTCACGTGACCTTCAAGTGACCTTGACCTTCACGTGACCTTGACCTTCACATGACCTTGGCTTCAAGTGACCTTGATCTTCAAATGTACTTGACCTTCACGTGACCTTGACCTTCAGGTGACCTTGACCTTCACGTGACCTTGACCTTCACGTGACCTTGACCTTCAAGTGACCTGCTTGACTTTTGACCTTCAAGTGATCTTTGTTCATTTGCCACTGATACTTAATATGACATTGATATAATGCACCAATATGACCTTGACCTTTGACCTTTATAAATTTGAACATCACCCATGGGTTGCGCCTGGACTAGGACTTCCCTGTTGGCTTATGCAAAAGTCAGTGCTTTATTTCTGTCTCTTGATATGGCCACTTATGTCATAGTGACACCAGTGACCCCTGTGACCTTGACCTTGGGGTGACCTTGACCAAAATTTAATCAGTTCTTCCATACACATTGGGGAACTACTTGGCCAAGTTTGAAGTGATTCCGTGTAGAAATGTGGCCTCTACGTTGTCCACAGACAGACAGACAAACAGAGAAACAAACAAACAAACAAACAAACAAACAAACAAACCGAACCGAAAACATACCCTCCTGGCGGAGGTAATAAAAGAAGTTTCAAGAGATTGGCTGTTTATTCTTAATAAGTCTGTCATTTTATTGGAAGAAACTAGTTTATTTCTTGTGATTATGTAATTCATTCGAGGGTGTAACACCCTCAACGAGTCGAGTTGATATATTTCAAAGTGAAGTATCATTTATTTCTTGAGTATCCATTATAAATACAAAACACATTCACAATCATACACACACACACCTATATATATATATATATATATATATATATATATATATATATATATATATATATATATATATATATATATATATATATATGTGTGTGTGTGTGTGTGTGTGTGTGTGTATACATATTTGTGTGTTGTGTAAGAAAAGAAAATATCTTTCACGATAGATAAGGGCCTGCTATATGTAAAAATTCTTATCTAAATTTTTAGACAATGTCTCTCTCTCTCTCTCTCTCTCTCTCTCTCTCTCTCTCTCTCTCTCTCTCTCTCTCTCTCTCTCTCTCTCTCTCTCTCTCTCTCTATATTTTGAATAATCAATTCACAAGAAGAAAATAAAAAATAACATTGGTAAATATACTCTTCTGTTCAAACGAATACCCCTACCAACCATTATAAATAATTATTTCTAATTTGTCTTATAATATTTGAAGCATTCATAATTTGTATTGCCAGGTCCACAATCCTGCCATCTGTGTTTCCTTCTTTCAAAGTAAATGAAAGTAAATTCCAATAAAATTCGCTTACGAGCTGCCAACGCAAGAGCCCGTTTCTTATATAAGGCAGGATAATCTTGACTGAACAGAACTGAACTGCCATCCGTGCGAAATTGTGGTCGAGATTATGTTCAGCTAATACTGAAGTCTTCATTTAACAAATGCCTTGAAATATTGAAGAAGAAACACCAAGAAAAAATATATCGTTAATAAGAGCCTTTTTAATAGTATTTACTAAGTAGGAAAAGCACTAGTAGAGAGAAAATTACGGAATATAAGTAAGGGCCTTGAGGGATACATGACCTTGATGTATCTGTCTCTCATTTTGATTTTTCTTTGTTGCTTTTTCTTTGATTCTGAGGCAAAGTTTTTAGAATATGTACTTTGTGTGTGTACATA
The DNA here is from genome assembly GCF_036898095.1 of Palaemon carinicauda. NCBI lineage: Eukaryota > Metazoa > Arthropoda > Malacostraca > Decapoda > Palaemonidae > Palaemon > Palaemon carinicauda. The sequence continues at coordinate 98,333,096 of NC_090743.1, read as the reverse complement.
TATATATATATATATATATATATATATATATATATATATATATATATATATATATTTATCTGTATATATATATATATATATATATATATATATATATATATATATATATATATATATATATATATATATATATATATATATATATATCACAAGCACACGTGATTTTAATTAATGTAAATATCACCCACGAAATGCATTTAATACCGAATTCTATCTTGGGAATACATATCCACTTGGAATTCATTTTATGGTAACAGCTTCTGGCCGGGTGGTGATTCGAACATCCACCTGTACGGCTTGAAACTATGCTGGCAGGGACCCTACCGACTCAGCTATCAAGTCTCTCTTGATAGCTGAGTCGGTAGGGTCCCTGCCAGCATAGTTTCAAGCCATACAGGTGGATGTTCGAATCACCACCCGGCCAGAAGCTGTTACCATAAAATGAATTCCAAGTGGATATGTATTCCCAAGATAGAATTCGGTATTAAATGCATTTCGTGGGTGATATATATATATATATATATATATATATATATATATATATATATATATATATATATATATATATATATATATATATATATATATATATATAATGTTCCTAAGCAACATTTGAAAATTCAATAACACTAAAGGTACAAGATTACAAGGGTCAATGAGTATAAGGTACCACCAAATGGGAAAGCCAATACTTACTCAATCATTTATTCATGAGAAATATTCTTTGGGTGTTGGAACTATCTTTTTTTCTATTAGAGAATATAGTTTCACAAATTGTTCATTTTCTGATATACTAATTAACATATTGAGACCAATTTGCGTTGGTGGGGAGTATTTCTCTTTTCTATGATGTTTTATATAATTTAAATTATTTTAATTTCAATTTTGTTGGGTTTTGAATCTGAAGTTCGACAATATAAGATTAATATTAGAGACAAGTAAGTGGTGGCAGTATTACTTTTTATGGGAATTTATATCTGTATTAAAAAATGCATTAATTATCTTCAGCAAATGCAGATATATCACTATTAATGATGTTAACAATAATGATATTGCTTATGAAAATAATTAGGAAAAAGCCTCCTCTCTCCTCTTACCCCTAACTATTCATCCAAATGAATTCGTTATGGACGTCGTTTTATCTACTTTTTCTAAGTTGTAAGAAAATAATAAATATTAACTTAGATCTCTCTGCAAAGAAAATAAAAAAAAAAATACTCAAAATATTTGCATTTATTCCAACGTACAAACTTCTATGACTTCACATTTCAATGCCTAAAAACATCGATGAAAACAAAATTGGAGACGATATAAGGAGGCTAAAAAATTCATCAACTTTTCTTTGTAAATAAGACTATCAATCAAATTAATTCAGTTGCTGATATCTAGATAAATGGTTTCACAGGGTTGGTGCCCTCGAAACATTGCCTTCTTATCTCTCTCAAAAGCAAACCAGGACATCAACTTACAGATAAATTTTCGTTCTACGCATTCCTTGAACAAATAGACTAATGTAAAAAGTAAACAAAAAAATAAAACATAAATGACCACAACCTCCTTGACGAAGGCAATAGCCCTGAATACCTCCATCTTTTCCCGCTCACAAAAGAAAAGGCTCCACCGCTAATGCTTTCATATTTCTCCAAAAGAAGTTCTTTTAAAGGGGTAATCTAGTCTGACGATGATGATTTCCTAATGATTTCTCTCCTGGAGACTTTTCATTGCTTATCTCCTACGGCAAGAGTTTATGTTTATTAGACCGTGTTTTAAGATACTAATCTCTAGGGATTTCAAGTTATGTAAAATGCTTGGATTTTTTTTTTTCATTATGTTTGTTTCTTTGCTGCTATCGTAATCCTTTCATGTTACTCAAATTACAAACATATTTTACTTAGCTTTCTTTAATTTAGCTATTTCATCATTTATATATGATTTATTCTGTATTTTATCATCATATACACATAAATTTTAATTTTCTATGGAAATTCAACTACCTGAAAGTTACTTTATTTTACTTTAAAGGCTGCTTATCTGGTGCTGTACAGCAGGGGAACTCTATTCTCTACAGGACCTCAACGGTTGTTTTATGACGTTATTCTGGAACATTTAACATTGCACAAAACGTATTGCTCGCTTACTGTTTGATCATCACTGCCAAAACACTCACAAAATAAGGTCCTCACTTTCCTCTTGAAAGCCTTCAGGTCTTCAATCATAAGGATGTCTCGAGGAAGTTTATTGTATAGTCTATGGTTCTAAAGCCTAAGTAGACATGGTTCTAGGTTGTGATAGTTTAAAATCATCTGTAACTATTCTCGTGACAGGACGATTTGTTGGTTTCAAAATATGTAGCAATTCTTTTAGATATTTTTGACGACCAGATCTGATAACTTGGTGGGTTATTGTACATACTTTAAATTGAATTCTCGCTTTAATCGCCAGCCAATGTAGATGAATTACTATAGGAGTGATCCTTTCTCTACGTGGGTCACCGTTTATCAGTCTTTCTCCTCTGGTTATTATGTTCCGCAATTTCTTAAGCTGTACTTCCGTAGATAGTAGTAAGTAGTTGATGGAGTTACAGTAGTCGATTCTGGTAATCACACAGTTTATCACAAGTTTCTTTACGGAGTATTCATCCAGGTACTATTTTTATAAAAGCAATATTTCTTAGATGATAACCAGCAGTTTTTACTACATTATCTATCTGGGCATAGAGAGACAAAGTGGCAGTCAAGAAATACGCCTAGATCACGAACCTCACTAGATATCGGTACTGAGTCATTGTCTGTGTTTATTTGAATATCACCCAAGCTTCTGACAGTGTTTTTTTTTTTTTTTTTACCATCACCATAAACTCAGTTTTGTTCCATTCAATTTTAGTTGTTTGATTGTCATCCATTCTCTAACACTTATCAAGGATTCGGTTTAGAGTTTCAGTAGTGTCAACTATGTGATTTATGGAGAAGTAAAATTGTGTGTCATCCGCAAATAGTTTGAACTTCACACCATGCCTTTGTAGTTTTTTCGATAGACCAATAGTATAGATGCAGAATAAGACTGGGCCAAGTACATTCCCCTGGGGTACCTCTCTGTTTAAGGATTAATATGATGAATAAGAGTTTCCAACTTGTACACAGTAATTTCTACCAACTAAGTAGTCTTTTAGGTATTCGAAAGCTTGATCTGCAACGCCAATGGACCATAGATCATTTGGTAGCAGTTCTTGCACAACTGTATCAAAAGCAGCACTAAAATCGAGAAATATTATGATGCCACATTTATTTTCATCCATCATTTCCACTATATCATTTACAACAGATTGCTGTCTCTATAGATTTTAGATATCTGTAAGCAGATTGGTAGTTGGGAAAAGCTTCTATTGCTTCTAAGTAACTGATTAGTTGTTCAAGAATTGGGTATTCCAGCAATTTTGAAACAAAGGATAGATTCAAAATAGGTCTATTTGAGCTTAATTCCTGCAATCCAGAACACTTCACAAAACTGGTGTGCCTATAGCCATTTTCTCAGATTTGGGAACTTATACTCATCAATGCTTGCACTCGCCATTTTCATAATTATTTCAGCTAGGCTAAAAAAGTTTCTTTCCAATTACTTTATATATTACCTCCGAGACGTGATTAACACTGAAAATATTATCATACAACCATTCTATGAGGACGTAGTCATGAACGATATCTAAAAGCTTATTTTTACATATGAAGGGAACAAACAAAAATTACCTTTGATATCAAATACAGCATACGATAAGTTGTAAAAAATATATTATTATTATTATTATTATTATTATTATTATTATTATTATTATTATTATTATTATTATTATTAGTGTTGTTGTTATTATTATTATTATTATTATTATTATTATTATTATCATTATTATTATTATTATTATTATTATTATTATTATTATTATCATTATTATTATTATTAGCTAAGCTACAGCCCCAGTTGGAAAAGCTAGATGCTATAAGCCCAATGGCTCCAACAGGGAAAAATAGCCCTTTCAGGAAAAGGAATAAGGAAATAAATCAGTGATATAAGAAATAATGAACAGTTCAAATAAAATATTTTAAAAGCAATAACAACATTAAAACAGATACTGAATATATAAACTATAAAAAGACTTATGTAAGCCTGTTCAACATGAAAACATTTGCTGCAAGTTTGAACTTTTGAAGATCATTGCACAACTTGGTCACAATTGCAATAATACCTGTAGAATACTGTGCAGTATTGAACCTCATGATGAAGAGGGCCTGACTATTAGAATTATTCCACTATAGTATTCCACAATGGTATTTATGTTTCCTTTTTTTTATAATTGCCAAATGAAATCCATTTCTGTCATCGAAAAACTTTAATAATGAGATTTCAATTTAAATTGCATTAGCTTCTATACAGTATTCATTTGTAAAACTATAATAATTTCTACTGAGTAAATGCAGAACTAATGATGAAACTTTTTAAAGTATTCGAATCAACTATTTAGAGTATCATTGTTGTTTTTCAGCAACATAAATCATAAGATTTGATAACTCTCCATCCCTCCCGAAACTCGAAATTAGTGTTGTTATCGCAGAATAATGTCAATACTGATCCCGAACCACAGTCGACACAACCTTTCAACCAGAGTTCACTTAGCTATAGAAGGGGAAATGACATTCCCTAATGGTTAATATCTAGATCAAGAATGAAATATTTAATAGATCACAAGTTCCTGTTCAACAAATTAATATGAGAATCAGCAGCTGAAGACTAGACAGGCGAACAATACTCGAAACAGGTAGAAGGAAAAATGAAAATACTTAGTCATAATAGAATTATATATATATA
>NC_090743.1:98313239-98315739 GCF_036898095.1 Palaemon carinicauda | reverse complement strand
AACAGGTCATGTCCTGTTGCCTTGAGCTTTTGTATATAAAGAAGAGTGTTCCTTAATAAAACTCAGTTGATTGAATCCTGCCTTTGAGTTAACAACTCCTCTCTCGGCCCGTCACATTGGTGACCCCGGAAGTCGACTCGCTCCCACTGCCTTCCACCCCCACCTCCCTCGCCCCTCCATCGTTGGTACTATGACGGAGACAGACTCTACTCCAGCAGTTGGCGCCGCCTCATTGAAACTTTCACCGTTCGCCACCGGAGAAGCGTTTGCTTGGTTTCAGCGCTCAGAAGTCCAGTTTCGTATCATGGGCGTGACTCGCTGAACCACCATAGCGGATTATGTTCTCGAGGCGATACCCGAGGACACCTTCCTAGAAATATCCGACTGGCTTTGTGAACAAGGAGACACCCCAATAGCGTATGAAGCCCTCAAAACATACCTTCTGCAGCAGTACTTGCCGTCACCAGCGGCCCGTATAGCAAAGCTTTTTGAGCTCTCGCAACAACCGTTGGGGGACCAAAGGGTTTCGCTTGCCCTCAGGGAAATGACCAGTATCGCTCGCCTTCAACCTGCCGCAGACGGCTCTCCTCGGGAGGTGAACCTACTTCGTGCCCTTTGGATACGCCGTTTACCCGAACCTGTACGCGCTGCCATACCCGATGTCGATAGTTTACCCATAAGCCGACGCCCTTATGGACAGCCACTTCAAGACCTCCATCAACGCCTCCACCCCTGACTACGAGGATGCCTATTCAACGTCAACCGAAGCTGACATGAATGCCGTAGGACATACACGCCTACCCCGTGACGTGCCGAAGCGGCGACAAAGCCGCCTACCACCCATCAATCGCTCGCGCCCCGACGAACGACTTCTACAGCCACTTACTACCTCCCATCCGCCGCAGTTTTGCTACTACCGCTGCAGATTCGGGGCAACCACGAAGAAATGTGCCAAGGATTGTCAGTGGCCAAAAAACGTGTAAGTAGGACATCGCTTGTGGCGGTGGCCTCCCATGTTTCTAATCTTTTCTTTTTACAGGATGCAGGAACGGGCGTGCGATTTTTGGTAGACACGGGTGCTTGTCGTTCTCTTTTGCCAAGGAAACTCTTCAAGGCACGACGTAGTCTGTCTACATCTGCCGACGTCCGCTTAGTAGCTGCCAACGGATCTGCGATACCCACCTACGGTTACGAGAACCTCACATTATCGTTCGGAAACGGTAAATTCAATTGGAAGTTTCTCGTTGCTGACGTCACAATGCCAATCCTCGGTGCAGATTTCCTCTCTCATTTCCACCTTCTGGTCGATGTCGCCCACCGACGATTGGTCAACGCAGACTCGAACTTGTCGACACCTCTTCAACCCGCCCCCTCTAACCTCGCTCTCCACATCAGCGCACCCACGGATGCCTACGCCCACCTCCTCACGTCGTACCCGGAAGTTTTCCGTCCAGAACTTCACCAAACGCCCACCGTTTCTGCCAAGCACGGTATTTATCACCATATCAAGACGACGGGACCCCCAGTCTTCGCAAAATTCGGACGTCTGGCACCGGAACGATTGGCAGCCGCCAAACAGGCGTTCGCCAAAATGGAGAAAATGGGCCTTTGCCAAAAGGCCTCCAGCCCATGGTCGTCACCCTTACACATCGTTCTGAAGAAAGACGGCTCCCTCCGTCCGTGCGGGGATTACAGGCGCCTGAACATGCAAACAGAACCGGATCACTACCCCCTCCCAAACATTGCCGATGTGACCTCCTACCTGCACAAAGCGAAGGTTTTCTCTACGCTCGACCTCCTGAAGGGGTATTATCAGGTGCCTATGAACCCAGAAGACATCCCCAAGACCGCCATCACCACTCCGTTTGGTACATACACCTTCAATTACTCCTGTTTTGGCCTTCGTAATGCTGGGGCAACGTTTCAACGTCTCATGGATGGCATCTTAGGGGACCTCCCTTTCTGTGTATGTTATGTGGACGACATACTTGTATTCTCCTCCTCAAAAGAGGAACACCTCCGTCACCTACGCATCGTGCTCAACCGCCTGCAACAAAACGGCCTTGTACTCTGCTACGACAAGTGTACCTTTGGCGCGAACGAAGTGTCGTTCCTAGGGCACCGTATCACTCCTGAAGGAGTCCATCCCCTCCCTGAGAAGGTAAGAGCCGTTCAGAACTTCCCTGCGCCCTCGACCGTCAAAGCTCTGCAGGAATTATTAGGCATGATCAACTATTATCACCGTTTTCTGCTAGTCATTGCCGCCACTCTTGCTCCCCTCTACGCCTCCCTCAAGGGCAAGCCAAAGGACCATTAAGTGGGGTCCCCTTCAAGAAGCAGCCTTCTGCAATGCAAAGAACGCCCTATCAAATGCTGCGGCTCTCACTTTTCCTATCACACACGCCCCTCTCCTTCTCTCCACCGATGCCAGCGACGTCGCTATTGGTGCAGGTGGTCAAAGGATCGCCCCGCCCATTGGCCTTCTTTGGCAGAAAACTGT
>NC_090743.1:98303239-98305739 GCF_036898095.1 Palaemon carinicauda | reverse complement strand
ACTGCTATGTCCGGCTGAGAAAAGAACCAGCTTCAAGGGAGGAGATAGAGCCGAAGGAGGTCATTATTATGGACCACGCTAAGGCTTAAGCCCTACTTTCATCCTCGATGAAAGAGAGGGGCTTCTCTAATTAGAAGGTAGCTGCATTGAGCAAGAAGCTCCCTTCTTTTGTGTCCTCTCCTGATGGAGCCTTCCCCTTTTTACAGAAAGGGTTTGCGGCTGTCCTAAAGGCAGTCGAGGCCGGCAAGCCTTGCCCCTCCCTGGAGGAGTGTAAACCCTTGTCGCTGGCTCTGCCTATGGACCACAAACACTGGAAGGATGTCCATCTGACATTCTCAGTGGGAAAGTTGGAGGCTGATATTGCCGGACGGCAATTCGGCGAGGACCTCCCCAAGCTGTCCGAATCTCTTTTACGAAGAGAGTTCGAGACAAAAGAAAGACTGGCTGCCTCAATGTCTCATCAGACTACTCTTGAGACGATGGCAAGTGACCCTAAGGTCCATGAAATGTTCATGGTAGTGGCTAAGTCTCACCTAGCCACAGTGACGAAGGACCTTTATGGCTTCGTCAAAGCAAGGAGAGCTTGCAGGGAGTTCGTGTTCACCGGGGCTTCGGTGAGACACGAGCCAAGGAAGTTAATCTCCTCCAACATTTGGGGGAAAAGACCTTTTCCCTACCGATGTGGTCAAAGAGGTTGTTGATAAGGCCGCCGTGGAGAATAGAAACCTTCTCCAGAAGTGGGGCCTGGCTATCAAAAGAAAATCTTCCCCGGATGAGGGTCCTCAACCAAAGAGGAAGAATATGAGGACTAGGCTACCGTCTCGGCCAGCCAAGTCTTATAGACAGCAACAGCAACTGCAATTGCCTTTGCCTCCAGTGCCCCAGATGGTGGCACAAACCCCGACTACTTTTCAGTGGGTACCCCAGGCTGTGCCAGGTCAGTCAACCACATTCACCCCAACGTTCGAAGGACAGTCTTCTTCCTTTCGTGCAAAACCTACAGGAGCAGCCAGAGGCTCGTCTAGGCGCCCCTCAAGGGGAAGGGGATTCAGAGGTGGTCGTGGTCAGGGAGGCAAGACCTCAGGACGGCAGTCCAATTTAAACGATACCGGTAAGAGGGAGACTGATGAAATTTTGGGATCGCTGGACCTTCGATCCCTGGGCCCAAAGCCTACTCAAGAATGGACTGGGTTGGAGCTGGTACAGCACTCCACCCCCGTGCCTTCGGTTTTTCCAACACTCCACCCCCGTTTTGGAGGAGTACGTTCAAGAACTGTTGGAGAAAAAGGTGATCCGAAAGGTGAAGTCCATCAAATTCCAAGGGAGGCTGTTTTGTGTTCCCAAGAAAGAGCTCAGAGTCATTCTGGACTTGTCGCCACTCAACAAGTTCATAGTGAATTGCAAATTCAAGATGCTAACACTGCAACACATAAGGACCTTACTGCCCAAGAGGGCATACTCAGTCTCTATAGACTTGTCAGACGCCTAGTGGCACATTCCAATCAGCCGTCGACTCTCCCCCTACCTAGGGTTCAGGCTACAACGGAGACTGTACGCCTTCAGAGCCATGCCATTCGGGCTAAACATAGCCCCAAGGATTTTCACGAAGCTTGCGAGCGCAGCTCTCAAACAATTACGCCTAAAGGGAATTCAGGTAGTAGCCTACCTAGACGACTGGCTGGTGTGGGCAGCATCCGAGACCGAATGCTTGCAAGCTTCCAGTCAGGTGATCCAGTTCCTAGAGTACCTAGGCTTCAAGATCAACAGAAAAAAGTCTCGACTTTCTCCATCCCAAAAGTTCCAGTGGCTGGGAATCCACTGGGACCTTTTGTCACACAGTTTCTCCATCCCGACGAAGAAAAGGAAGGAGATAGCGGGCTCTGTCAAGAGACTTCTAGATTCCGAAAGGATATCAAGACGCGAACAGGAGAGGGTACTGGGCTCTCTCCAGTTTGCTTCAGTGACAGACCCAGTGCTAAGAGCACAGCTAAAGGATGCAACCGGAGTTTGGAGAAGGTATGCATCAAACGCGCGAAGAGACCTGAGAAGACCAGTGCCGCCTCGGCTACGTACTCTTCTCAGACCTTGGTCCCAAGCCAGACATCTAAAGAAGTCGGTTCTTCTTCAGCCACCTCCCCCGTCGATGACGATTCACTCAGACGCCTCAAAGGAGGGATGGGGAGGTCACTCTCATCGGAAAAAAGTCCAGGGGACTTGGTCCAAGCTATTCAGGACCTTTCATATAAACTTTCTAGAAGCTATGGCAGTGCTCCTTACCTTAAAGAAAGTCTCCCCGCGTCACTCGATCCACCTAAGATTGGTGACGGACAGCGAGGTGGTTGTGAGATGCTTGAATCGACAAGGGTCGAGGTCACCACCTCTCAACCAAGTGATGTTAGCCATTTTCCGATCGGCGGAAAAGAAGATTTGGTACCTGTCGGCAGTTCACCTTCAAGGAGTCCGCAATGTGACAGCGGACGCTCTATCCAGGTTCACACCG
>NC_090743.1:98280739-98293239 GCF_036898095.1 Palaemon carinicauda | reverse complement strand
CTCTCTCTCTCTCTCTAAGCATATTCAACTACTTGAAATATTTTATTTTCTCAGCCATCTAAATATCCCTAAAAATCTATTTTTGAACCGCCTGGAGTTCGCCAACCCCCCAGGGTTCGTGAACACCAGGTTGAGAACCCCTGGTCTAAATTATAACATCAAGACGGGGAATATTCATCTATGATAAAATGTAATTGGAAGCTGATATGTATTTGGGGATATATATTGCCAGCTATCCAGATAACAGTATTCTTTGTTGTCAAACATAACGATCGTATTTATTCTACTCTGACGTATGTCTAAAGACTTGCTTCCCCTTTAGAGGAAAGTCAAAACTTCTAGGATCTTAAAAAAACAGGATAAGCTGCAATTAAACATCCTTCCAAAAAAACAGACAACATATATTAGCATTTGTTGGCAAAGCCGAAACCTCAGTTGTTGGTGGAGTCAGTAGTAAATCGTATCAAATTTATTGTCTAATTTCCTTGAATTTGGTTTCGCTTCAAATATATATATATATATATATATATATATATATATATATATATATATATATATATATATATATATATATATATATATATATATATATATATATATATATATATATATATACTTACCTACGCACACACACACACACACATATATATATATATATATATATATATATATATATATATATATATATATATATATATATATATATATATATATATATATATATATATATATATATATATATATATATATATATATATATATATATATATATATATATATATATATATATATTGTACCAACCGTGTGGCACACCATTTTACATAATTATGTTGTATATATTATGCTTGTATCTGCACTCTTCCCTTGCACTAAAAAGAACCTAAATGATCATGTCTCCGTTTTGCTCTGTAACATTGTCTGTCTCATGAACAGGTCATGTCCTGTTGCCTTGAGCTTTTGTATATAAAGAAGAGTGTTCCTTAATAAAACTCAGTTGATTGAAACTTGCCTTTGAGTTAACAATTCCTCTCAGGCCCGTCACATTGGTGACCCCGGAAGTCGACTCGCTCCCACTGCCTTCCACCCCCCCCTCCCTCGCCCCTCCATCGTTGGTACTATGACGGAGACAGACTCTACTCCAGCAGTTGGCGCCGCCTCATTGAAACTTTCACCGTTCGCCACCGGAGAAGCGTTTGCTTGGTTTCAGTGCTCAGAAGTCCAGTTTCGTATCATGGGCGTGACTCGCTCAACCACCAAAGCGGATTATGTTCTTGAGGCGATACCCGAGGACACCTTCCCAGAAATATCCGACTGGCTTTGTGAACAAGGAGACACCCCAATAGCGTATGAAGCCCTCAAAACATACCTTCTGCAGCAGTACTCGCCGTCACCAGCCGCCCGTATAGCAAAGCTTTTTGAGCTCTCGCAACAACCCTTGGGGAACCAAAGGGTTTCGCTTGCCCTCAGGGAAATGACCAGTATCGCTCGCCTTCAACCTGCCGCAGACGGCTCTCCTCGTGAGGTGAACCTACTTCGTGCCCTTTGGATACGCCGTTTACCCGAACCTGTACGCGCTGCCATACCGGATGTCGATAGTTTACCTATAAGCCGACGCCCTTATGGACAGCCACTTCAGGACCTCCATCAACGCCTCCACCCCTGACTACGAGGATGCCTATTCAACGTCAACCGAAGCTGACATGAATGCCGTAGGACATACACGCCAAGGAAACTCTTCAAGGCACGACGTAGTCTGTCTACATCTGCCGACGTCCGCTTAGTAGCTGCCAACGGATCTGCGATACCCACCTACGGTTACGAGAACCTCACATTATCGTTCGGAAACGGTAAATTCAATTGGAAGTTTCTCGTTGCTGACGTCACAATGCCAATCCTCGGTGCAGATTTCCTCTCTCATTTCCACCTTCTGGTCGATGTCGCCCACCGACGATTGGTCAACGCAGACTCGAACTTGTCGACACCTCTTCAACCCGCCCCCTCTAACCTCGCTCTCCACATCAGCGCACCCACGGATGCCTACGCCCACCTCCTCACGTCATACCCGGAAGTCTTCCGTCCAGAACTTCACCAAACGCCCACCGTTTCTGCCAAGCACGGTATTTATCACCATATCAAGACGACGGGACCCCCAGTCTTCGCAAAATTCAGACGTCTGGCACCGGAACGATTGGCAGCCGTCAAACAGGCGTTCGCCAAAATGGAGAAAATGGGCCATTGCCAAAAGGCCTCCAGCCCATGGTCGTCACCCTTACACATCGTTCTGAAGAAAGACGGCTCCCTCCGTCCGTGCGGGGATTACAGGCGCTTGAACATGCAAACAGAACCGGATCACTACCCCCTCCCAAACATTGCCGATGTGACCTCCTACCTGCACAAAGCGAAGGTTTTCTCTACGCTCGACCTCCTGAAGGGGTATTATCAGGTGCCTATGAACCCAGAAGACATCCCCAAGACTGCCATCACCACTCCGTTTGGTACATACACCTTCAATTACTCCTGTTTTGGCCTTCGTAATGCTGGGGCAACGTTTCAACGTCTCATGGATGGCATCTTAGGGGACCTCCCTTTCTGTGTATGTTATGTGGACGACATACTTGTATTCTCCTCCTCAAAAGAGGAACACCTCCGTCACCTACGCATCGTGCTCAACCGCCTGCAACAAAACGGCCTTGTAGTCCGGTACGACAAGTGTACCTTTGGCGCGAACGAAGTGTCGTTCTTAGGGCGCCGTATCACTCCTGAAGGAGTCCATCCCCTCCATGAGAAGGTAAGAGCCGTTCAGAACTTCCCTGCGCCCTCGACCGTCAAAGCTCTGCAGGAATTCTTGGGCATGATCAACTATTATCACCGTTTTCTGCCAGCCATTGCCGCCACTCTTGCTCCCCTCTATGCCTCCCTCAAGGGCAAGCCAAAGGACATTTAAGTGGGGTCCCCTTCAAGAAGCAGCCTTCTGCAATGCAAAGAAGGCCCTATCAACTGCTGCGGCTCTCACTTTTCCTATCCCACACGCCCCTCTCCTTCTCTCCACCGATGCCAGCGACGTCGCTATTGGTGCAGTACTCGAGCAGGGGGTCAAAGGCTCGCCCCGCCCATTGGCCTTCTTCGGCAGAAAACTGTCCAAGGCAGAATCGGGTTATTCTACTTTCGATCGAGAATTGCTGGCGGTGCACTTGGCTGTCCGTCACTTTCGCCATTTCTTAGAAGGTACACCCTTCGTCATTCGCACAGACCACATGCCTCTGGTGCACGCCTTCACTCGACAGTCTGACGCCTGGTCCGCCCGTCAACGCTGACATCTCTCCGCTGTGGCTGAATACAATTGCACCCTCCAATACGTCCCTGGGAAAATGAATCCCGTTGCCGATGCCCTGTTAAGAAACACGTTGGCTGCCGTTCAACTGGGATTGAATTACAACGCCCTGGCTGAAGCCCAACAACAGGATCCAGAGTATCAAGCTTGTAGGACTTCCTGCACGTCCCTCCGTTGGGAAGATTTTCCCCTCGAAGACTCCAACACCACCCTCCTCTGTGACGTCAGTACTGGTAGACCGGGACCTTGGATTCCTACTCCCATGCGCCGACAGGTGTTTGATTTCATTCACGGCCTTTCACATCCCTCGTGCTGTTCTACTGCACAGCTGCTGAAGGCAAAGTTCATTTGGCACGGCCTTTCTAAAGATGCTAAGGATTGGGTCCCCGCCTGTACTTCTTGCCAAACTTCCAAAGTACATCGACACATGGATTCAGGAGTGGGCACCTTTCCTCAACCTCAGCGTCGTTTTGCACACATTCATGTCGACGTTGTAGGCCCCCTACCCACATCACAAGGACATCGTTACCTGTTTACCGTCATCGACCGCTCCACTCGTTGGCCTGAAGCCATTCCCATGGAAACTGCAACGTCCGCCTCATGTACATCTGTCTTACTCTCTGGATGGATTTCAAGATTCGGTATTCCTGAGCATATTATTTCTGACAGGGGAACCACTTTCACCTCTCAATTGTGGACTTCATTAGCGAATATCCTGGGCATCACCCTACATCAGACAACGGCCTACAACCCCGCTGCCAATAGAATGGTTGAACGTTTTCATCGCACCCTCAAAGCAGCTTTGATGTCCCGCTGCAAGGATTGCAACTGGTTTACTCAACTTCCCTGGGTCCTCCTAGGACTAAGGACCACTCCTAAAGACGCCCTCGACGTCTCGGCAGCTGAAATGGTGTATGGCGACCCGTTGGTCGTCCCTGCCGAATTTTTTCCTTCTACAACCTCCTCCCACGATCTCCAGCGCATACGTCACGTCGTGGGAAAATTTACTCCGTGCCGCCAGACTTACAAGCCCCCAGCGAAGCATCACATACCAACGGACTTGCACTCTGCAACGCACGTCTTCCTGCGCAACGACACTAGCAAGCCACCACTAACGCCCCCTTACACGGGCCCTTTCCTTGTGATCCGACGCAGTCCGAAAGCATTCCTACTAAACATTCGTGGCAAAGAAGACTGGGTCTCCATTGATTGTCTAAACCCTGCTTATCTTCTGCCAGATGACCCGCCTACAGTTCGCTTCTCTAGATCAGGGCGCCCTATTTAACATGTGTAGTATGTCATTTTTAGGGGGGGAACCATGTACCAACCGTGTGGCACACAATTGTACATAATTATGTTGTATATATTATGCTTGTATCTGCGCTCTTCCCTCGCACTAAAAAGAACCTGAATGATCATGTCTCTGTTTTGCTCTGTAACATTGTCTGTCTCTCGAACAGGTCTTGTCCTGTTGCCTTGAGGTTTTGTATTTAAAGAAGAGTGTTCCTTTATAAAACTCAGTTGATTGCATCCTGCCTTTGAGTTAACAACTCCTCTCTCGGCCCGTCACAATATATATATATATATATATATATATATATATATATATATATATATATATATATATATATATATATATATATATATATATATATATATATATATATATATATATATATATATATATATATATATATATATATATATGTGTGTGTGCGTGTGTGTGTGTGTGTGTGTGTGTATGTATATGCTCTTCTCTCCCACCTTTATCCCTGCATTAAGGCGCCGAATTATCCGATACCTTTTTTTCAAACCTAAGCCCCTCCACCAAACCTTTCACCTTATCATCTTTCAGCTTATCTTGCCAATTAATTCTCCTTCTTCCTCTCTATAGTCAAACCCCCCTTACCGGCCCAAACAGGTTTTTTCCAAGCTATACCACACATGTTTCACACTGGCTCTTACACCAACGGTATTTCTGTTTTTTTATATTATCGTTATTGCCTCCCTTTGCTCTGATAACATGTTATTTCCTATATATGCTTTTATCAATGTTTGAATTTTTGTGACTTCTTTCACTGAAACTGTTGTTACTAAAGTTGTGTAGTCTAATGAAATAATGTTAGTGTTATTTAATCCATATTTCAGTTATCACCTATCTGCTCGCTCGCACACTGGTGACCAGCTGAGTGACTAGCTCCCTCCCGCCTTTCTCCTTCACTGCTGCATCCTATTGTTTAATGATTGTGCCTGCTTAAACTGACTCTATTATCAACCCCATATCACTGAAACTACTGCCCTTCGTTATTGGATAAGCGTTCACCTGGTTTCAGTGTGCTGAAGTCCAGTTCTTCATCAAGGGCGTGACTCAGACGAGCATCAAAGGAGATTACATTCTCAGGCCATTCGCAAGTCCACTTAGTTGAAAATAATCCGATTGGCTGTACAAGGAAGGATGCACGTCAATAACGTACAACATCCTCAAATCATACCTCCTGAAGCAGTACTTGCCATCACCGGCCACCCTCATAGCAAATTTTTTTCAGCTCTCTCAACAACTCGCCCTCAGGGAAATGAGCGGTATTTTTCGCCTGAAACCTACAGCAGAAGGCTCTCCTCTTAAACTGATTCTACCTTGTGCCCTTTGGGTATGGTGCCTACGCAAAACTGTATGTGCGGCTATTCCCGATGTCAATATTTTACCCATCAAGGACCACATGACCAAAGTCGACACACTTATGGACAGCTACTTCACCAGTTTCCAGACTCATGAACGCCTCCACTCCTGATGGAGTGGACAACTATTCAACATCATTAAGTTGAAGTGTATGCGGTAAGACATAGACGCCCACCCCGTGATGTGCTAGAATGTCGACAAAGTTGCTCACTACCCACATATACCATCCCTCGCTTATGTCCCAACCAACAACCTCTCCAGCCACTTCCTGGCACCCATCACCCGTAATTATGCTACTATCACTCTAAATTCAGGGATGCTGCGAAGAAATGGGGGAATTTTTCTCAGTGGCCAAGTAACATATAAGTAGACCATCGCTTGCAGCTGTGACCTCCCCTGTCATTTATCTTCTCTTTTTACATGACGCAGGTAAACACAAGTGTTTGCCGTTTATTTCTACCCAGGTCACTCTTAAAGACACAACGTAGTCTGTCTAAGTCTGTTGACATCCGCCTGTTAGCCACCAACTGATTTGAAATACTCAATAATGGTTATGAAATTCTCTCATTATCATTTGAAAGCGCCAAATATATTTGGATGTTTCTCATTGCCGACATCACATTGCCAACCTTTGATGTGGATTTCCTTTTCTATTTTCACCTCCTGGTTGATGTAACTCATCATCGATTAGTCAACATGAATTTATACTCTTCAACGCCTTTCAAACACCCATCCTCCAATTTCACTTTCCACATCAGCGAACCCACGGATATATATGCTTACCTCTTCACATTGTACCCGGACGTTTTCGGTCCAGAACTTTGTCAAACACTCACGGTTCACACGAAACACGGTATTTATTACCCTATCAAATCAAAGGGGCCCCCGTGTTTGCCAGATTTAGACGTCTGACACCAGATCGCTTAATGAACTTTCGGCGAAATGGAAGAAATGTGTCTTTACCAAAGGGCCTGAACCCAATGGACGTCACCCTCACACATAATCCTGAAGAATGAGGGCTCTCTGCATCTATGTGGGAGTTATAGGTACCTGAACTTGCAGTGAGAACTGGGTCACCTTCACCACGTCTTAGAAGGTATGCCCTTTGTCAATCGTAAAGACCACAGTGATGCCCCTGTGCACACCTTCACTCGACAGTCTGATGCCTGACATATCTCTGCCATGGCTGAATGAAATTGTACCCTTCAACATGCCCCTATGATAATGAATCCCATTGCTGATGATGCCTTGTCAAGAAACACATTGGCTGGTATTCACACCATCTTGGATTACAACGACCTAATAAAAGGCCCACGGAAAGATTAAGAGCACTGTACTGAGCATGTAAGGCATATTGTACATCCCTTCATAGGGGAGAAATCCCCCCAATATCTCCAATGCCACCCTCCTCTTGGACGATATAACAATGATAAGGGATTAGTGTGAAAAACCTCAATTTTTTGTATGTTAGGAAAAATACAAATTAATTACAGATCTGTCTTTTTTGTCATTTTTATTACTTAATGAGCCTCAAGCCCCTCAAACTCTTTCGATCTGTCAAGTAGAGGCATAGCGATTTGACATCTTAGTTGATCGTGATGAACATCGTTCTGATCCTTCTGTGTTTCAATCATCTTGGTTCTGGTTGACCTGGAAAGACTAATTAATGATTTGTCTAACCTCTGCCTAGAAACTGAACAGAACGAGTTGAGAGTTCACGTGTTCTCCTAGTAAGTGTTGCTTTTGTAACTTGTTTTTTACAGATAACCTTATTACTGATTTCCAGTTTTGTAACAATGGTAATTTTTGCCTATGAAAAAATAGGGAACAGGGACAATGAATATGACTATTTATTCCAAGTTGGGTAGAGTGAAGTTAATGATCCCGACATGAAATCCTCACTTGACAGGGGTAGAAAATAGCCCCCAATATCTAACACTCAACTTGTGTTGTTTGTGAACCGTAATTTTCGTTTGGACCTGTTGAAATGATGTTTGTGAAGTCTGCTTATTATTCCAATGAGTTTGTGGGAGGAGGAAATTTTTATGCTACATACACATATGTACTAAGATTATTGAACTTTTGTGAGTGATGGTTTTTCAATAAAAGTTTGGTTTACTGAATAACTTGTTCCTAGGAACTTTGTACTGTATTGAAATACAGTTGTCCAACATATGAACATTTCATATTTTTTATTTTTTTTTCAAATATATTTTTTCTTTTAATCTAGTTATTGTGAGGCTCAAGTGTAGAGAGATATTAGATTTTGTTCATAAATTATGAAATTGTGCATTTGAAACTGTAGATTTGCTTATTTGTGTTTATGATCAACCTAGTTATCTATTACAATTAGGAAATTAAATCACTTTTAAAGAATCCTCTTTCATTACACTTCCTCACACATGATAGCCCCCATCAGAGCCTAAATTTTTTTTTCATGGTTTTTTTTCCTCCTAATGTTCCTAACGCTCACATAAGCTTGAAGATATCTTCCTAAAAAGATAGAGCTATTTACTAAAAAATGGTGATTTTCCCAAGGAAATAAATCAACGGTCATACTACCTGTTTATTCGGAAGCTCAAGGCAAGTAAACATAATAGGGAAACTTGAGATTCTAGCTGGGTCTGTTTGCCACGTATAAATAAACTGAGGGGTAGTACCCAGTGCCGAGTTCTCTTCACTCTTTACCTTTTACAAAGACTTCTGGGTACCACCGTCTGATCTTTTTGTGCAGTGAACGTTGTAGCATGGTCGGCATTCGGACACTGCATGCTACATCTGGCCACAGTCCAAAAACCACTACAACGATAGTACTGTTACACTTCAACCGTGGGTATTTGCTCCTATGTGCTGACAAGAGTGCGATATTATTCATGGCCTTTCACATCATTTGCAATGATCTACTAAAAAGCTACTGAAGAAGAAGTTTATTTGTTATGGCATTTCTTTGGAGTATACAGATCGGGTATCTGCCTGTACTTCAAAAGTACATCTACACTTGGAGTAAGGAGTAGGCACGTTTCCTGAGCCTCAGCGTCGTTTAGCCCAAATTCCCGTCAGCGTAGTAGACCTCTACTCAAATCACGAGGACATCATTACCGGTATACCGTCATTGACGGCTCCACTAATTGGCCTGAAGCCATCCCTATGCAAAATGCAAAATCCACCTCATGCCTTATTCTCATGGTGGATAGCGAGATTTCGTATCCGTGAACCTGCGACTTCTGACAAGAGTACCTCTTTCACTTCTCAGTTTTGGACTCCATTAGCGAATCTCCTTGGAAATCTCCTTTATCTGATAATCGCCAACAACCCTGCAGCCAACGGCATAGTTTAATGTTTTCCTCACCCACTCAAAGCAGCTTTGATGTCCTGATAAAACAACTCCAACTGGCTTACTCTGCATCCCTATGTTCTCCTAGGACTAAGGATCACTCATAAGGGCACCCCGGATGTCTTAGCTGCTGAAATGATGAACGGCTACCCGTTGATTGTCGGTAAACTCCTACAATCTCCAGTGCCAACGTCATGTTGTGGGAAAATTTACTACATGCTGCCAAATTTATAAGCCCCCAGCAAAGCAACGTATACCGACAAATTTTCACAAGGCATCGCACATTTTCCTGTGTAACGACACTACGAAAAAACTGCTAACGCCCCCTTAAATTGGCTCTTTCCTCATGATCCGTCGAATAACTAAGGTGTTCTTACTCAAATTTTGAGACAAAGATAACTGTGTCTCCATTTATTGCATTAAACATTCTTATCTTGCAAGATGACCCGCCTACAGTGCGCCTCTCCAGACCTGGGCACCCTATTCAAAATGTATGTCATTTTACGGGCGGCGGAGAGGGAACCATATACAGCAAGTGTTTCACATGCATTGATACACTGTAATGATATTTCTGTCTTTTGTATGTATCTGTTCCCTTCGCACTGATAACAACCTGTTTAATCCTGCCTGTTCATGTATAATTTTGTAACATTTTTTGTGGTGCTTTTGCACGGAATGTCGTGTTTATAAACCCATGACCCGTTGAAATAAAGATAGTTACATTCATCTCGCCTCTCATTTATCACCTAATGGCTCGCTTGCACAGAACTAAAATTGACGTCCTAAGGTGAACACCTGAGCGAAAGGCCATTCATTTCAAAATACCGAGAATGTTTAATAAATAAATGAATAGATAATGAAAGACAGATATACAGATTTTGCAGAATAAGACCTAACACATAGGAAGGGATAGAGGATGACGCTCAGAAAAATAGAATCTTAAAAGAGATAATTTTTAGAACTCCAGGGGCATGGCTCCTCAGCTGTATAATTCAGTGATAAAAAGGAAAATCAAGCATATTTTTCTTACAAGATATTTCAATATTTTGTCTTTTTTCCCTGCTTGCAGCATCAACTGTAAGTATTTTGGTTTAACTATTTCCTTGATAGTCTGAGGAGCTGGTATGACCATTGCTTGTACAGTCCTAACCAGAGCTTCCTAGGAGAGCAATGTATTCTTGGTTCGTTAAGCACCATCAATCTGGAGTAATTCACTCAGTCCACAAGCCCATTCTATGTCCTTATAACTGTTCTTATGCGACCACCTGCTGATCTAGAATGGATTCTGTAAATTGGGACTTTATCAAACAGTGTTAAACCTGATAGAATCAAGACTATTAAAACGTTGCGCATGACGTTTTTAAGAAGTTAGCTTGATATCTTAGATATGTAATTTTCTCAAGATTCAGCTAATAACAACTATATAATCATTGACAACTTGAATACAGTAAAGGTATTAGCGAAGGGAATAATTTTTTTCTAGATACTATTTGTGAGAGTATTTTTTTCCTGTAAGTTACAGGAAAATACATTTCGGAAAACAAGTATAAACTACTTTCATGAGAGAAACTAGGAAATTCAATCGTTCTGAGATTAAGCAACATTTCTTTTCTTTTATGTGATTTGTCAATCATGAAGAGGCAAAACCAGATGAATAGGAGCGAGGAGTGTTGGTGAAAAAAGCCATAAAAGATATCTGACTGATCGCAATAATCACAAAGGGATCACACTTACGTTAGTTGTCATGAAAATATATGGTAAGGTCATTCTAAAGAGAATGGAGAGAAAGATTGATAAAAAAAAAAAAAAATGATAGAAAAACAAGCATTATTTCAAGAAGGTAGAAGTTGTACTGACCAAATTTTCAGTTCAAGAAATTTTGTACATCAATGTGTAGAATATAAAAATCCACTTTTCATGGCATTTGTGGACCATGATAAAGCCTTTGATAGTAGGCAACGGCCAAATTTGAGGAAAGTTCTCCGATATTATGGAGTTCCTCTTAAATATGTAAATATGATGAAGTCTGTTCATGTGCAGAGAAGGTGCAAAGTTAATGTTAATGGAATCCTATCAAATGAATTTCCAGTAAACAGTGGAGTACTCCCGGGAAATGTGTTGTCACGTATGTTGTTTATCCTTCTTATGGATTTTGTCATGCATAAAACAGTTGGGGAACGTGGAGAAGGATTGGCCTGTATTGGTAACAGGCAACTAGCTGACCTAGATTATGCTGATGATGCTGTCCTTATTAGCAAAACGTCACAGGATTTGCAAAGTTTGCTTACCAGAATGCATGAAATATCACATGTGATTGGGCTGAAGATAGATAGAAAAAAGACAGAGATGATGAGAATGGAATATGCAACGGAAGATGGAATGTGTTTGTAAGGAGGAAGGAATAATGAGGTCGAATCATTTAGATATTTAGGAGATAAGAGTGCTAATACAGGGGAGGGTCTTTAGAATTGAAGTTTAATGAAAGAACAAAAAAAAGCAGAAAATGGCTAGGTTAAGTAAAATTTGGAAATGAAATCACCTGAAATTATCTATAAAAATCAGACTATATATCAGTTTTGTGAGATCGGTGTTATTGTATTGACATGAGTCGTGGTATGGGTAGGTTTAGAAATGAAACAATAAGAGAGATTACTCAGGTGCCATATATGAGTAAGATCATGGTGAAGGCTAGATGGAGGTGGTTTGGGCATGCACTTTGCACTCTCTAAGCGAGATTAGTTCACCCAATTTTCAACTGGGCTAAACAAGGCACTATAAGAGTTGGAAGACCCAGGCCTATATTGCTGAGGACTATGAAGCGTAAGGTAGATAATGAATGGAGAAGTATTGATTTAAAAGCTAAAGATAGAGGTGACTGGCGAGATGTAACCGAGGCTATTTGTGTCAATAGGCGTAGGTGGAGATGATGATGATGATGATGATGATGATTTGTCAATAAAACAAATTTCTTATAGGTATTCCTAGAATATAATGATGCGCTCATTTACCTCAATACAATTAATTTTTGACTCAATTAACTGAACTGATTGTATTCAAGGTACTATGCGGTTATCAGTAATTACTTATCAGTCATTGATTATCTATTATATAAAGTTAATATCAACTTTGGTTACTAATCAACCTTTCAACAACAAAAA
>NC_090743.1:98260739-98275739 GCF_036898095.1 Palaemon carinicauda | reverse complement strand
AATATTTTCCAAGAACTAAATATTCTCACTGCTCCAGTTCCTCCAAGCGACTGAGAGCTTAAAACGACTATAGGGGACTACCTACCAAGAGCCCAAAGGGTTAAGCATATATCACAAAAATATCTGAGACTTGTGACATCTACATTATTCCCGTAACGTTAAGGGTGTGGAGTGGGGCTATTTTACTAGGCTAGAATATTGCTAATTACCTTGGAGTTCATATAGTTAGGTGATATTTTGTATGAAGATATAGGCAATGAGCCTCTTTTCGACATCACTGATAGATAGAATCTATTATATTTCCATAAGCCTAGCCTATTTTCGATAATCATAATGGAATTTAATCAGATTCCTCTGCTCAGAAGACATGAGAGAGAGAGAGAGAGAGAGAGAGAGAGAGAGAGAGAGAGAGAGAGAGAGAGAGAGAGAGAGAGAGAGAGAGAGAGAGAGTTGGTGGGGTGGGGTGGGGGGTTTAGGAGAGCAACTAATAAAGTCCTAGAAAGTCCTTTCAATAATATCAGATTTTTTTTTAGTAATATTTACAATCTGTAGAGTCCATATCGCTAACATCACTAAACGCAATTGCTATACCATCTTGCATCTTTCATCTAGCATTATTATACCGATATATACTGAACTCTTGCACGGTCGCATTTTTGTGAAACAAAGGGGAGTTAGGGAAGTGGAATGAAAAATGTGTAGATGAATGATTAATTCAAGCGATTGTTGGTCTTTTTCACCTATTTTTGTGACTAAAAGATTTTTTTTTTCAATTTTCTTATCTAATAGTAATCCTAACACTACGTTATTCAGCATCAGAATTCAATATATCCCTTTAAATAAGGTTATGGATATTGATCACATGCAGATCATTGCGTGTCACTGGATGTGACATTGGAATGAGGAATTATTAGAATATTAGATGTTGTATCAAATGCAGATCATATTCAGAGAGAGAGAGAGAGAGAGAGAGAGAGAGAGAGAGAGAGAGAGAGAGAGAGAGAGAGAGAGAGCTTACCCGTCAGTGTGTTTCTTATGCTTCATGAAATCATCTAACTAAAAATTACTAAGAAAGTTGACTAAGTTATAGCACTATCTCCAAATAAGAGAAAATTAGGCAAACTACAAAAACATCTCATCATAAGGTAAGTATTACAAATAAATCCCTATTTTTCACAATTCATATAAATTAATTGATTGCTTAAGTATTTTAGAATTTTAGAAAATATCGCACATAATTTTAATCGAAGAATAAATCTAATTGTAAAAAATAAATCTTATTTCTTCTTCTTTCACGTGACTTTGTATTATTTTCTGTAACAGATCTTGTCAGATATATCTAAACAGTTTCCAAATACCTTTCTTTTATTTACTGTGCTGGCGTCAACAAAAGATTCAATGGAGTTTTATACATGTAACCTCAGTCTTTTCTTAACATTCATCACAATATAAAAACTTTTTTTCCCTGTTGGAGCCCCTGGGCTTATAGCATCCTGCTTTTCAAACTATGGTTGTAGCCTAGCAAGTAATAATAATAATAATAATAATAATAATAATAATAATAATAATAATAATAATAATAATAATAATAATAATAATAATAATAATATAAAAACTTTTTTATTATGAATTCTAAGCCATCATTTCCCACGTGTCATCTATCCTTCTCTACAACGTTTACAATACCCAAACTTTCTGGTCTTGGATATATGGAATTTCCCTCCTCCGATGTAGGTAGAATAAAACTGAATTTTCTCTTTGAATCATGAAAAATTCCACAATGTAGGTTAAAGAATAAGTTCCTTTTCTAACCAACTCATCGGTACACATCCCTTTCTAATTTAGGTTTTTCACTTAAAATAGACGTAAAACTTTAAAATCCAGCATTTTATTTTTTATTATTTTGTCAAAAACAAAAATTTCTTTCTTTCATTCAGATATCCGGCCTCAACTAAATTATAATGCAGATCTAACAGTGAAAAAAACTCATAAGAAAATTAATTTTATGACAGGTACTATGCCTTGATCAAATGACTTGACATTGACTATGTCAATATTCCGGTCAAGTTAGTTATTTATACTTTTATTTGTTTTCAATCCATCAGTACCACGACAGCTCATTAGTAGGCATTTGCAACACGAGTTCTTATAGATTAGCTACTGTTGTCCATGACCTACATAAAATATCAAGATATTGAATAATAAATAATAAATTTAATTAACTTTTGTTAACAGACCATGACAAACTTCATTACGCGTCCATGTTTGCTGTATAGGTTTAAATGTGACCTTTTAAGCGCATATATCTTTTAAAAATAAATACGTCACCTAAGCATAAATTAAGATTTCAGATTAATCAAAATATCTTATATCTAGTTAGGAAATGAGATAAGTCACACAGTAATATTTGGGGCAAAAGGTAGTAAGCACACTTCATTAATACTGGGAAAAAGAATTGAACTTATTGGAAACCAAGGAAAAATCAAGTTAATTGTTCTCTATTGAAAAGATGGGATGTTTTATGTCAAGGAAAGGGAGAGGGTTGAAGCACTAGGAGTTTAATATTTTTCAATGAATTAGCAATAATTGAAATGGCTAAATATTTAAGATTTCGAATTGGTATAAAGGATTGCAGAGGTAAAATTGTATAATAATTAATTTAATTTAATTCTTATTAATGAAGGAAACGAAAGATGATAAGACGGTAGTAATTTTTAATAAAAAAAAATTCATAGAAAAGACTTGAAAAAAAAAGTTAGAAAGAGCTCAAAAGCTTTGTTTGAAGGAAGACATGAAAATAGACTTGATATAAAGACAGCTTGAGCGTTAAAGACAGATACCTTAGAAAGGTGCATGAGTACAGGGTAGTTAGATGCACTGATAATACGCATTGTGTTTCTGCTTGTCAGCCATTTGATATTGAGGTTTATCATCAACTTAAATGTAGAAGAAAGAATGCGTGAGCTTAAAGGGAGTTTTATTTCGAAGCAAGCCTATCCTGTTAGATTTCTAAACAATATATATATATATATATATATATATATATATATATATATATATATATATATATATATATATATATATATATATATATATATATATATATATATATATATATATATATATATATATATATATATATATATATATATATATATATATATATATATATATATATATATATATATATATATATATATATATGGGCTCAAGCCATATCGTCCTGATGGAAGTTCCTTCATAAGTAGCTTCCTAGGTTATATGTGACTACAGTGATATATCCCAGAGAATTTACCGAAGGTACCCAGAATTCTAACTCCTGGAGCGAATATCCTTTAAAATCTTAAAAAGGAATATCGCGTAAGGACGTAATGGCACAATTCATAACAATCTGCACCCCAGGTAGAGTTTACGTTTCGAGGAGGTGTGGCAAAAATAAAAGGGGGGCCCTCCGAAGGCCATCCCCGTTCCCATAATACTATCGATAGTACAACAGCGCCATCCCTACGATAGTGGCCATTCCTTTTATTGTAGCAATTTCGCTCGGTGGTATATTCCTGTGATTGAATTTTTCGATTGTTTGAAGGATTATTAATTATGCTTTCTTCATCCTCTTCCACCTTTGGAAAGTTGAGTATCGGGTCGTTACTTTGAATAAGTTTTAGCTCCTGTTTTACAATGAAATTAAGTATTTATTGTTTTAAGACCTAGGCCAGTTACTGGAGGTGCCATGGGTGCCGTCGTTCTTAGGCATGCGTTATTTAGTTAGCGGAACAACTTCCAGGTTTTAAATAGCATTATTTAATTCTTGTAATTAATTAGCTATTTAGGCATTTATTCTTGTGAAGATTTGTTTATGTGCATAATTATTTCATTTTTCCTCTGTCGATCGTATAGTTAGAGTTTCAGTGATTTAGGTAACTGAGAACTCGTCTAGCCTAGTTAACCTAGCCTACACATTTTTTATAAGTTCGACATTCCCCGATTACCCTTGTGTTTTGTTTTCATCTATTGGAGACTGATACCTCCTAGAATGTTATGAAACTTCTCACGTCTCTTCGGAGACTTAAGGGTAATCCCTTTCCCTCTGAGTGTAGCCTCAGGCTACAACCCTAGTAGCCGTGCCTGAATTTTATTCAGACATGGCTAACCTGGGGTTTGGTTTCTGCCTATTCCCTTAACCTTTGGTTGTGGATATACCAGCAGGTTTTGGGATTTAGTCAGAATCTCAGAGTATTTAGTCTTATGTCGACGAACTGCCAGCAGGGTGAGTTGGTTGTAAGATACCTTTATTCCCATGCCGACAAGGTTGCCGACAATGGAGGTTAGCCCTCCATAGTCGCATTAGAGTTATGGTAGTATCCCATCTTCTCCATGCAACTAAAAGACTAGTCCTCTGCCACAGTTCCCTGGGCTAAGAGTAATTCTCTTTTAGCCTAGGATAACGTGGCACTGAAACCCTGTTTCTCCCTTGTTGAGAAGAGGCGGCAGTGCCGCCACCCCCTTAACTGTGTCGGCAGTCTCTGGGTTGGAGAACTGAGTCTCTCCTGGCACCTGGATTTTTTCGATACCAATACAGAAACAGAGTTCCTTTTATAGGTGGTAGGACTGACAAGTTCGTCAGTTCCTTTCACAGACGTTACAGGACCCTTTCCCCCTACCCCTCTATCCTCTTTGATGGTTGATCCATTGTCTTTTTAGGCTGACCTCCTGCAACCTTACCATTGCGGTAGGGTGCTGGAGCCAGCCAGACTCCCTCTTCTATCTTGGCTAGTGGCAGGGCTACTGCCGCCTGCCAGCCTGCCCGACATTGCCGGCCTGGCATGCAACCAAGATGGCTGCCGACAATCATGGACTGTCGGCAGCTGCCGACGTTGCCGGCGGCTGCCGACATTGTTGACGGCTGACGGCACATTCGCCAGCTGCAGGCCTGGCCGGCAGTTACGTCCATGACGGCCGTGAGTGGGTAGTCCCTTCTATCCCCAAGGTTCTTCAGTCCTCCCTTGGACTGTTGCTATAGGTTCTGTTGCCTCTATGCTGCCGGCCGGGCAGGCAAAGTCAGTGCTGACTCGGTAGGCAGCACGCCGACTGTACTAGTACTGTCAGCGGGTTGCCGGCAACAGTACTGTAGCTATATAGAAGCCTGAATGTTACATTCTCCCCTTCTATTGGAAACTTCTTTCGGAAAAAAAGATAGTCTATTAGAATTTTACTTCCTTAATTACTGTATACATTTACAGTAAAGGATAGCCCTTTTTTCCATACTGTCTCTCTCTCTGTCTCGCTAGTTCTGCCGGGTATGCCGGAAAGTCCTAGCTAGACCGTCAATATGGTGGATCAACTACAAAAAAGGTTATACAGATAGCCAGTATATCTCAGTATAGTATATACTGTAGATAGAAAACTACTTTATTTCTTGTACCAGTAGTTATTTCCAATATATTTTGGATATCCAGCTCGGGCATTTGCTGATCCTAATCCTATATTGAATGAATATGATTTCTTCAATATCCTGATTGGAAATCAGTTTAGGATTACCCTTCAATATTAAATACTTCAAGGCAAGAGTTATACACTCCTAACCTTTAAAAGGTACAGCCTTTTCTTGAGTCTCCCTGATCAGGAAACTATATTTTAATATAGTAGGAAGACTACAGCAAATGACCTGAGTCGGATATACTAATATATGTCTTTAATTTTCTAGTCCATATGGCTTTATGCCAGATGGACCCTTCTGTCATATGCTGCCTGGTAGGCAGCATAATGACTAGATTACAATTCATAGGTACAGCAGTCGATAATTTGCAATATAGACTTACTGCATTTAGAAAACTACAGTACCTTGATACAGTAGTATTTTCTAGCATACCTTGGGTATCCTTCAGCGAGTTTTTCTGCTGATACCGTTTATATATTGAAGGAATATTTTCTTCAATAGTCTGATCTAGAATCAGTCATCCTGACCCCACAGTATTAAAATTTTTGGGGACAGTTACTTGATACTTCTCTACCCCTAGGGGTAAGAACCCTTCTACTTGGATTTTCTCAACAGAGAAAGCTCCATATAGTTAATACTGAGGGGAGGTAACAGCATTTGCTCGCGGGGGTACACAAGTATGTATCTCCTATTATCCCTTTATAGCTTACTATCCTAAGCTATTCTGTTGTAGACGACATTTACATGTTGATTATCAGAGTCATAATCCCTTGTATACTCATTTGGTTTTCCTTTCTTTACAGGAGGGACACCAGATTTCTTGTGCTGCGGTCCCCTGCAAAGCCAAGAGTAAGGACTTTTACGGTCATAATACTTGCAGGTGGCATGACCCCTGCAATATTATTTCCGGATCCCTACTTTATTGGAACCATCCCTACATTATTGGAACCCACAGTGTTGCAATATATGTCGGACATTGATGTCTGAAGGTTTTGATAATCCCAAGTCTACAGAGACTAGGGATATAGCTCAGTAAAAATTACGTAACTGGGTGAGAGGCTTCCAAAAGATCTCTCCGGGACCTTTCCTACCTAATGATAGGATGCGTAAGCTATTATTTCCAAACCTAAGTGAGGAAATAGTATTGCCTCAGGAGCCAACTACATCCCCTGATGGCGAGAAAACCTTTAGGGTCGAGGGCAAGAAGTGCCCTAAGGTAGAAGAGAAATATGTTGTGTCGGACTTTCCTCCGCCTATGCGGGCTAAAGAGCCACCGATGTCAACATCTTCGTCTTCTACCCCTCTATTGGATAATAATGTATCCAACTGAAGAATCAGATAGAGAGCTTTGGTAAACAAAGCAGAAAGCAAGAAGTAAAACACAAGATAGAACCTCGTAAAGCTTCTCTTGTTACTTCCCACGGGTCAGTCAAACGACCCATGAATCAAGACCTTCCTACATGCTCCATAACCGATCCCTGAAGGTTTGCGGAGCAGATGTCGATTTCAAATGTCTATCTCTACATCTCAGAGAAATTAGATGCTGTTCCTTTGGAAAAAATCCAATTTTGGCCAAGCTTTGATGCTTTCTCTAATTGTTGGGTTCGACTGTTGTATGAACCAAAGTCAGGAAAAGAAACGGAACAAAAGGAGATCATGATTCTTGACCATGGTAAGGCACAGACTATCCTTTCAGGTAATCTGAAGAGGGCGGGTTATTCAGAGACGAAGGTATTCTCACTGAATAACAGACACCCTTCCTTTCTTGCTCCTACTTCACTCGCTTTCCCCTTTATGGGGAAGGCATTTACTTCGGTTACCAAAGCTGTAGAGGCGGGTGAACCATGTCCTACACTCGATGAGTGCAAGCCTTTGTCACCAGCCTTTCCCGGTCAGGAAAAGGATTGGAAGGAAGTCCATTTGACATTTTCGGTAGGAAAATTAGACAAGGATGTCGCAAGTCGAAAATTCAATGTATGTCTCCCTAATTTGTCCGTTTTGCTCTTGTTTAATGAACTCGAGTCAAAGAAGAGACTTGCGACATCCCTCTCTCTACAAACCCACATAGAGTTGTGTTCAACCTACGAAAATACCCCAGACATGCTCATGGTCATAGCCAAAATACATATGGCTACCTTGGTAGAGGACCTTTACGCCTTTGTGAAGGCTAGGAGAGCATGTAGAGAGTTTGTGTTCGCTGCTGCAACAGTGAAACACAAAACAAGGAAGCTAATATCTTCCACCATCTGGGGTAAACATCTCTTCCCACAAGAGGCTATTAAGGAAGTAATTAAGAATGCCACAATGGAGAACATAAGTCTTCTCCAGAAATGGGGCATTCCCTCAAAGAGAAAATCTTCTGTGGTTGTGGGTCGCCAACCTAAAAAGAAGATAGAAAATACTGGAAATATTCCAGTGACCACAATGCTACAGGCAAATGGTCAAAAGTCTAAACCTGCTGATTATTCGAAGCATAAAGTCGCTTCGGCTAGGAGGAACTTTCCCTCAGGATCGCAGGACCTTCGATCCTTTGGTCCAGAGCCTATTCGAAATGAGCCATTGGTGGGAAACAGAAATGTCCCTACTTTCGTCTTCTTACCTTCTCCTACAGTTCAAAACCCTCCTGGAGGAGTATATCTGAGATCTGTAGAGCATACAGATAGTAAGAAAGCCATGGCTCGTCGAGTTCCAGGGAAGGCTATTTTCTGTTCACGAGAAGGACTTGAGAAATCTCCGAGTCATTCTGAACCTGTCGCCACTCAACGAGTTTATAGTAAACTACAAGTTCCGAATGTTTTGCGTTCTGAACATATGGACCTTGTTCCAATTAAGGGTGTTCGTAGTCTTACCAGACCTGAAGGGTGTCCCCCGGAACCTTCCAGCCATCCACCCCCCTTCCTCCTATCTAGGATTCATGTCCTAGAATAGATACGTATCACATTCACAGTCCTAAGTATCTTCATATAGATGACCCGGTTCCCGAGACATCGCAGATGCAAGATTTGCCTCTAGAAGTCTCGACTTTCTCCAGATCTATGGTTTCGATAGCTAAGAAACCATCGAAGCTTTCAGTCACATCAACTCAATTTCCTCTTGGGAATTTAAAAGGAGCTCACAAGGTCCGTCAAGAGACTCAGCTTATCGATCAGATTCCCGAAAAGTTAACAAGGGAAAATGCTAAACTTTCCCTGGTTCGCAATTCTGACAGACCTTGTGCAATGAGCACATCGGAAGGATGCGTTAAGAGTCTGGAGAAAACACGCATCAAATGTTTGAAGAGATCAAATATGACTTCACAATCGAACATCTAGTACAGTTCTGGTGAAGTTACCCATCCCTTTCTTAAAGGAATGGCACCTAACAGCAGTTCACTTACAACTGATCCACGATGTGACGCTGGATGCTCTATCTCAATCCAAGGAGATAGAGCTGGAATGGTCCATGGACGCAGACATATTCCATCCCAGATGGGAAAGAGTCCCGGAACTGCCGCTCGATCTTTTCATCACTAGCATCTTCAAGAAAGTACCTCGTTAAATAGCCCCATATGAGGATCCTCTAATGAGGATGATAGACTAGATGAGGCCGGTACTAGTTCCGATCCTAGCTATATTTCTAAAGATTCAAAAATAAACTGCATTAGGTTTATCTCGGAGAACCCAAACTCCTCCTTTCATGAATTTCTTTCCCTAGCGGTTAGAAAGAGGTTTGGGATCTCAAAAGGCAATATAGAATTCTTAGAAGAATACAAGGCTAAATCTAGTAGAAGACAATATGAGTCTTCCTGGAAGAAGTGGGTGGAGTTTGTTAAAACAAAAGGACCGAAAAAAATTTCTATGAACTTCTGTCTGTCCTTCTTTGTCCACCTTCATAGCCAGGGGTTGGCGGCCAATTCGATAAATACGTGCAAATCGGCCTTGACTAGACCTCTCCTATATGCCTTCTAAGTGGATCTGGCATATGAAATCTTTAACAAGATTCCAAAAGCATGTGCTAGACTTAGGCCTGCAGCACCACCAAAGCCCATCTCTTGGTCTTTGGACAAGGTCTTACATTATGCCTCATCGGTGAACAATGAAGATTATTCTCTTAAGGATCTAACCCAAAAGGTTATTTTCCTGTTTGCAATAGCCTCTGGGGCTAGAGTTAGTGAAATAGTGGCTCTATCGAGAGATGAGGGTCACATTCAGTTCACAGATTTAGGAGAACTGAATCTCTTTCCTGATCCATCATTTCTCGCTAAAAACGAGCTACCCACTAAGAGAATCTGTCTTCTGAAGGAAGATGTCTCTTTATGTCCTGTAGAGTGTTTAAAGCACTATCTTCGTAGAACTTCAGACTTCAGGGGAGGACAGTTCTTTAAAGGAGAAACTTCGGGATCAAATTTATCTCTAAATCAACTAAGGGTGAAGCTCACCTACTTTATTCGTAGAGCGGATCCGGATAATACTCCCGCAGGTCATGATCCGAGAAAGATTGCTTCATCACTGAACTTCTTTCAGTACACGGACTTTGAGTGTATTCATTCATACACTGGATGGAAATCATCCAGAGTGTTTTACAAACACTATGCAAAACAAGTGCATGAACTGAAACACTTTGTAGTGGCGGCAGGTAGTGTATTAAAACCTGCCCCCTAATTTCTGTGATAAACTATTTTTGGTTTGGGTTCTCACTTGTCCTCGAACATGCCCTGGATAAGAATCATCCAGGGTGTTCTACAAGCACTATGCTATGCTAGTCCATGATCTGAAGCAATATGTGGTGACGTCATGTAACTTATTTACTCTGCCGTTTATTCTACGATGAACAGATAATTGACTGGGACTGTCAGTTAAGGGGAGAGGAAGTAATCCTTTTTAAGTATGTCTTCTTTTATTTTAGTGTTACCATGGTAACACTAGCTCTGTTCTAAAATCCCAGGTGTGGAATTATACAGATAGCACTAGTGCCGGTGTACGAAGTACATAGTGCAGTTAATTGTAACCAGTTCAGGAATTATGGAGAGCGATTATCTTTTATCTTCTCTTCAATCTAAGAGTGACATTTCTTGACTTCATTCCTTCAAGAAAGAAATACGATTCCTTTACTCGTTTCAGGAATACTCCCATTGTCAGACTACATTCGTTTTGTTAACCATCTCTTGTAGTCATTTATTAGAAATAAATGTCTATTAGAATGTAGTGCGTCCACCTTCGCCAGAGTTTTTATCTACCTATAATGCATCCTCCACATATTTTTATGCATCAAAGGTTAGACATAAGAGACACTGATGTCATTTTGGCCAAATATACAACTTGGGACTACTTGTATATTCAGTGTGTACTTAAGTTTGGTGATACTATTTATGTTAACCTTGAAATCCCTTTTCAACTGTCTAGACTCTAGATGAATCTTCCCTGTAGGAGGCAGGAAGCACTAACATTGTTTATGATTAGTGATGATGACATATAACGGTATTATCACTAGTCTCATATGGACAGTATGACCATCGAAAAGGTTGATATAAGGTTTAGGCACTGACGGAAAATCCACAGATACATTAATGCTCTGGTATGCTTCCATCAGGACGACATGGCTTGAGCCCAAAAAAACGGATTTTGAGCGAAGCGAAAAATCAATATCTGGGTGAGATAGCCATGTCGTCCTGATGGACCCACCCATCTCTTCTGTAGCAGAGATCTTCAGTTTCCCTCCTATAGTACTGTATTTGTAACAGCCTATGCTCAGTGCTACAAGGAATGGCCACTATCGTAGGGATGGCGCTGTTGTACTATCGATAGTAGTATGGGAACGGGGATGGCCTTTGGAGGGCCCCCCTTTTATTGTTGACACACCTCCTCGAAACGTAAACCTCATTAGAACAGTAAATATATAATCACATTTGAATGGAACATCTACAAGTACATTTTATTTTCAAATTCTAGTTTGATATTTGCAGTATATCTTTTATTTTACTCAGTCTGTGTACAATAATGTTTATATGCACACTTCATGTATAGGAATATATAAAAAAAGAAAAAAATACAAAGAAATGTGGGACAGACCAATTCTCGTTGAATTTATGAGACGCAGTCTTCATTCTTTCATGTAAGAGATGCAAGTCTGGAACGATATACTTTTTGGACTCTTCTTTAAAAGAATTTTGAAACTGCGCTCGTAACTAAGAATCTCAAACATGATCACTGAGACAGGCAGACACTGCTGTCCAAGAATTGTTCCAAATGGGTATAGAAGAGATTTGATAAACCATGATTTCACTGGTAACACTCTCTCTCTCTCTCTCTCTCTCTCTCTCTCTCTCTCTCTCTCTCTCTCTCTCTCTCTCTCTCTCTCTCTCTCTGGATAGAAAATATAATTAAGTCGAGACTAAAGTTGCAATTAGTTGAAGAAGAAGAAGAAGAAGAAGAAGAAGAAGAAGAAGAAGAAGAAGAAGAAGAAGAAGAAGAAGAAGAAGAGAAAAATGAACAAGATATGTGTAAGGATGCAGAAGAAATCATTGATATAACTTATGATGCCATCCAACAACATACTTATGAAGAAATAAATTATCAGATGGAAACAAATAATAGACCCAAGAGACTCTACCCGGACCTACATACTTTTAGGGAAGAGCAAGAACAAGAAAAAAAAGAAAAGAAAGATATAGTCTGTAATAGGCTGAAAAGAGGGAATTGCAAATTTGGCGAAAGATGCTTCTACAAGCATCCAAAGATATGCCATAATTATGAAATATATGGTAAATGTGCGTATTTAGACGGATATGGACACGAATGCAGAGATCTCCATCCAAAAATATGCAAAACCCTAAAAGAAGGAAAAGGATGCAGTTTCAACAAAAAATGTCGATATATGCATCCTGCAACTATGAATGAGAGTAAGAAAACTCAGCAAACTGAAAAGAAAAACAAAAATGAAACAAAAAAAGAAACAAAAAAGCAGACCGCGTATATACCGCACTATGCACCAAAAAAGGCCTTTCAACCTAAAGCTCCACAAATAGAGCCCAACTACCAAGAATGCATATATAATGCCAAGGGTTGGTGCAGATATGGAGATAATTGCAGGTTTACACACAAAAATAAGTATGAAGGCGAAAGAACAAATATTATGGAAAAGTTGGATTTTTTAATGGCAGAATTCCGAGAAATGAAGAAAAGAACATCATATCAGAACAGGAAGGAAGCATGGGAGAATCCATATTATTACCAATATTAAATAATGGAAATGAGACACAAACCATAATAGCGATGAATGCACAGGGTTTAGTCACGAGTAACTCTAAAAGGAAAATAGAGTTCCTAGAAGAACTAACCCAAATTGAAAAAATAGATATATTAAATATAAGTGAAACATGGTATTCCCAAGAGACTGGCAGTGATGACCAGATAAAGGGTTTCCAAACTTATAGATCAGACAGAAAAAATAGGAATCAAGGGGGAACCGCAATATATGGAAGAGACATAAATCAAGGAAAAGTCTGTGAAAAATACAGTAACACAGAATGTGAATTGATTGCGGTAGAATTTGAATTTGAAAAATAGTGAACATTGTAGTTTACAGACCCCCAAATACTAAGGAGTTTGACATAATAATAGAAAAAAATAGATGATATATGTAGAAACCATAAAGACTGGAATATACTCCTATCCGGAGATTTTAACTTTCCTTTCGTGGATTGGAAAGAACGGATAGAAGAAAGTGGTTGTATGTATACATATAAAAAAGAGAGTAATAGTAGCGCAGAAGATAAGAGGCAATTTGAAAAGCTTCAAGATATGCTATTAGAACATAATATGCAACAAATAAACCACATTCCAACAAGAAAGGAAAATGTCCTAGATCTAGTATTTGTGAATGAGGTGAATTATGTTAAAGAAATAATAGTGTGTAACACGGGAATTTCAGACCACAATGTCATAGAATTGATAGTTCATTCCAAAGCAAGTGATCACAGAATTAATAAAAGCACAAAACTTTGGGAAGGATATGGAAAATATAACTTTTACAGTAAGAATATAAAATGGTCAGAAATAAATGAAGAACTGAATAAAGAATGGAAAAATGTATTTATAAGTGATAATATACAGGTAAATACGGATATACTGTACAAAATACTGGAGAAAATTGTTGAAAAATATGTACCGAAAAAAAACAATAAACAAAAGACGTGCATACCAAGAGACAGAAGGATCTTATTTCAGAAAATTAAAAAGTGGAAGAAAAATCTTGCAAAAAAAAAAAAAATGTGTGGAAAATGAGGGAAATAAAATGTAAGATAGAAAATGCAGAACAAAAGATTATGCAGTCGAAAGAAAATGAAAAAAGGGACTTAGAAGAAAGGACACTTCAAAATATAAAAAGAAACCCCAAAGTACTTTACTCCTATGCAAAAAAGATGAATAAAAGGAGAATAGAAATAGGCCCTCTAAGAATTGAAGGACGGCTAACGAATGAAAAAAAGGAAATATGCAACATATTAGCAGAAAAATATAAGAGTGAGTTCACGCCAAGAATTGCGAATGAGAATAATGAAAGAGAAATGAGAGAAGAAAATGTTGAATATCTAACGGATATAGATATTAATGAAGCAGATATTGTCACGGCTATAAACGAAATTAAAAATGGATCGGCAGCCGGACCAGATAGAGTTCCAGCGATTTTGTTAAAAAAAACTGCAAACACTATCGCGAAGCCACTTGCAATACTGCTAAGACAGAGTATAGATATGAGCGAGATATATGTTAAACATAAATTAGCTTATATAACCCCTATCTTCAAAAGTGGATCAAGACTAGAGGCAAGCAATTATAGACCTGTTAGTCTAACATCACATATTATGAAAGTGTATGAGAGGGTAATAAAAAAGAAAATAATGAACCATTTGGTCAAAAATAATTTGTTTAATATGGGTCAACACGGTTTCGTACCTGGAAAAAGTACACAGACCCAACTGATAGCTCACTATGAAAACATATACAATAATATGATAAATGAAAAAGACACAGATGTGATCTATCTAGATTTTGCAAAAGCCTTTGACAAGGTAGACCATAACATATTGGAGAAAAAAATGAGAAAGCATAATATTGTGGGAAAGATAGGAAAATGGGTAAAAGAATTCCTGCAAAACAGAAAACAGATAGTGGTTGCAAATGACGAGAAATCAGATGAAGCCCAGGTAATATCTGGTGTGCCCCAAGGTACGGTATTAGCTGCACTGCTATTTGTTATTATGATCTCAGACATAGACTGTGATGTTGAAAACTCCGTAGTGAGAAGTTTCGCCGATGACACAAGAATAAGTAGAGAAATTACTTGTGATGAAGATAGGAACTCACTACAAAGAGATCTAAACAAAATATATGAATGGGCGGAGATAAATAGGATGGTATTTAACTCCGATAAATTCGAATCAATAAATTATGGAAACAGAGAAGGAATGGTGTATGCATACAAGGGACCTAATAATGAGACAATCACAAACAAGGAAGCAATTAAAGACCTTGGTGTAATTTTAAATAGGAATATGTTATGCAACGACCAAATAGCAACACTGTTGG
>NC_090743.1:98235739-98255739 GCF_036898095.1 Palaemon carinicauda | reverse complement strand
TCAAGGCATGGGTAACGTTGATGGAAGCAGAGTCGATGTTTCACCAAGGAAAGAATTGTGGAGCCAAGTGAATAAAGCTATTGTGAAGAGTGGAACAGTTCCAATGATCCAATGAACTACTTTCTGGGACCGACGAAGTCTTCATATATGGAACTTCTGAGGGAGCGAGTTAGCTTCAAGACCTGATCTCTGTTAGATAATCAAAGACAATTTTGAAATCTATGTACCAACCACTTTGCAACCTTGAAATCTTGAGCTGCTTCGAGGAAAGAAAACACTGCATGCCCGAGAGTTCAAAAATTATTTTATTGCAATAGACAATGTAGGATCATCCAGACCACAATTAGTCACAGGAAAGGCAACCCTCAAAATTGATTAGAATCCGAGAAAAATACACGTCAAAAACCTAATTTCTGATGTATCGTGTAAGTTTCATAAATAAGTCTGCTTTTAAAGAGTGATGACATTCCTTCGGAATTGACATAAACTTGGATAGAAAAAAAAAATATAAGCTTCATACGATTGGTGAAGCATTGACAAAAGTCATTTAGGTCTTTAGAAATTCATCCTAAATTTTCACCTTCATATATATATATATATATATATATATATATATATATATATATATATATATATATATATATATATATATATATATATATATATATATATATATATATATATATATATATATATATATATATATATATATATATATATACAGTATATATATATATATATATATATATATATATATATATATATATATATATATATATATATAGATATATATATATATATATATATATAGATATATATATATATATATATATATATATATATATATATATATATATATATATATATCTATATATATATATATATATATATATATATATATATATATATATATATATATATATATATATATATATATATATATATATATATATATATATATATATATATATATATATATATATATATATATATATAGATAGATACACACATATATATATATATATATATATATATATATATATATATATATATATATATATATATATATATATATATATATATATATATATATATGATAAATTTAGCACATTTAAACGTGTTTCCCATATTTAAAATAAGCCATATATATCAATATATTAAATTCTGGATTCTCTTAACAGCCTCGGGATCAGAGCCCCAGGAAAACTTAACCAAAGACTATGGTATCTGACCAGCCGGGTTTCAAAACCTGGTCCTGGATACTTGTATGAAATTGACCATACCACTTAGCCACGAAGGAAAAAAGTCAATGACAACTCTCTTATACATATACATGTCGAATTCAGGTTTTTTGTACTTAAAATTGAAAGCAGCCCCTCTTCACTATGGTAGCTAATTGGTAGGTTTGTGACTTGGCATTCTATTAATAATAAATCTTGCATATTTGAACGTGTTTTTCATATTTCAAGTAAGCAATATATATTAATACATTAAAATCTGGATTCTCCTAACAACCTCAGGATCAGAGCCCCAGGTGAAATCACTCAAACACTATAGTATCTTACCGGCCAGGACTCGAACCATGGTCCAGGATACCTGTATTACAATGACCATACCAGTTAGTCACAAAGAAAAAATGTCAATAACAATTCTTTTATACTTATACCTGTCGAATTCAGGTCTTTTGTACTTAGAATTGAAATCAGCCCATCTTCACCAACATAGCTAATTGGTAGGTTTGTGACTTAGCATTCGATTAATAATAAACTTCACACATTTAAACATGTTTTTCATAATTTAAACAAGCCATATATATTAATACATTAAATTCTGGATTCTCTTAATGATCTCGGGATCAGAGCCCGAGGCAAAATCACTCAAACACTATGGTATCTGACCGGCTGGGTTACAAACCATGGTTCAGGATATTTGTTTGACATTAACCATGCCACTTAGCAACGAAGAAAAATTGTCAATGACAATTCTTCTATACACACACCTGTCGAATTCAGGTTGTTTGTACTTGGAATTGAAATCAACCCATTTTCACCATCATAGCTAATTGGTATGTTTGTGACATGGTATTTGATTAACGATAAATTTTGCACATTTAAACGTGTTTTTCATATTTCAAATAAGCAATATACAGTATAATAATACATTAAAGTCTGGATACTCTTAATGACCTCGGGTCCAGAACCCCTGCGAAATCACGCAAACAGTATAGTATCTGACCGGCTGGGTTTCGAACCCTGGTCTAGGATACTTGTATGACATTGACCATACCACTTAAAAACAAAGAAAAAAAGACAATGACAATTCTACACATATACCTGTCGTATTCAGATTTTTTTGTACTTAGAATTGCAATAAACCCGTCTACACCATCGTGGCCAATATATATATATATATATATATATATATATATATATATATATATATATATATATATATATATATATATATATATATATATATATATATATATATATATATATATATATATACATATATATATATATATATATATATATATATATATATATATATATATATATATATATATATATATATATATACATATATATATATATATATATATATATATATATGTATATGTGTATATATATAAATATATGTGTATATATATATATATATATATATATATATATATATATATATATATATATATATATATATATATATATATGTATGTATGTATGTATGTATGTATGTATATATACAGTATATATATGATCCTGCGAGACGTCAACAAAGAGATGGTGCTGGGGGGAGGGCGACTGCTCCCAGTACTCTAGTTTTGGAGTTATGAATGTGCGTGGATGTAGTATGATAGAGAGTAAAAGATGTGAGATTGGAAGTATGTTTAGGAATAGAAGGGATGGATGTATTGGCCTTGTGTGAGACAAAGATGAAAGGAAAGGGTGAAGTGATGTTTGGTGAAATGTTAGGTAGAGTGTCTGGGATTTAAAGGGGAAGAGCGAGAGAGGGTGAGGCTTTATTGCTGAGTGAATGGATGATAGGTAAAGTAGTGGAATGGAAGGAGATATCATCTAGGTTACTGTGGGTAAGGGTTAGGTTTGGTTGGGAATGTTGGGCGTTTGTCAGTGTATATGGGCTAGGTAGTAAGAAAAGGGAAGAAGAGCGGAATGAGTTCTGGAATGAATTAATTAGGTGTGTAGAAGGACTGCGTAGAAGAAAATATGTAGTTGTCATTGGTAACTTAAATGCTAGAGTGGGCGCTGGAGAGGTAGAAGGTGTCATTGGGAAGTATGGCGTACCAGGTGAAAATGAGAGTGGTGAGAGACTGGTAGATATGTGTGTTGAACAAGAGATGGTAATAAGTGCTAGCTTTTTCAAAAAGAAAGATAAAAACAGGTATACATGGGTAAGAGTGGCAAATGGAAGAGTAGTAGAAAAGTCATTAATGGATTATGTGTTGATAACTAAAAGAATGTTTGGAAGATTGAAAGATGTGCACGTGTTTAGGGGTATGGCTAATGGTATGTCTGATAATTTTTTTGTGGAAGGAAAATTAGTTGTAGCAAAAATGTGGGAGAATAGACTAAGTTGATGAAAAAGGGAGCTAGTGAGGGTTGAAGAGCTAATAAAACCGATGGTAAAAAGCAAATATCAGGAAAGGTTGAAAATGGCTTATGACGAAGTGAGAGGAAAAGAAACTGGTAATTTAGAGGAGGAGTGGAAGTTAGTAAAAGAAAATTTTGTTGGGATTGCAAGTGATGTGTGTGGCAAGAAGGTTGTTGGAGGCAACATGAGGAAGGGCAGTAAATGGTGGAATGAAGGAGTAAAGGCAAAAGTGGAAGAGAAAAAGAGGGCTTTTGAAGAATGGCTGCGGAGTAATAGTATAGAGAAGTATGAAAAATATAGAGCAAAAAAAAAAAAACGCAAAGTACGTGAGGCAAAGAGGGCAGCAACCTGAGGTGGCGTCAGTGATTGGGTCAGTCATATGAAGAGAATAAAAAGAAGTTTTGGAAAGAAGTGAAGAGAGGAAGGAAGGCTGGCCCAAGAATTGAAGAGACAGTGAAAGATGGAAATGGAAGGTTGTTAAAAGGAGAGGAGGCAAGGAAAAGGCGGGCGGAATATTTTAAAAGTTTACCGAAAATAGAGGATAATAGGGAGTCATATATAATTGCTGTTGCAGGTGTTGAGGTGCCGGTGATGGGAAAGGAGAATGAGATAGAGATTACAATAGAGGAAGTGAGGAGAGCACTAGATGAAACGAGAGTAGGAAAAGCTTCTGGTATGAATGGTGTGAGAGCTGAGATGTTGAAGGAAGGGGGTGTGACTGTACTTGAATAGATGGTGAGATTGTTTAATATGTGTTTTGTGTTGTCAATGGTACCAGTAGATTGGGTTTGTGCATGTATTTTACCACTATATAAGGGTAAGGGAGATGTGCATGAGTGTTGTAATTCAAGAGGTATTAGTTTGTTGAGTGTAGTTGGAAAAGTGTATGGTAGAGTAATGATTAACAGGATTAAGGATAAAGCAAAGAATGCAATCTTAGAAGTACAGGGTGGCTTTAGAAGAGGTAGGGGTTGTATGAATCAGATTTTTACAGTTAGGCAGATATGCAAGAAATATTTAGCAAAAGGTAAGGAGGTGTATGTTGCGTTTATAGATCTGGATAAAGCGTATGATAGAGTTGATAGGGGAGCAATGTGGAATGTGATGAGGTTATATGGAGTTAGTGGAAGGTTGTTGCAAGCAGTGAAAAGTTTCTACAAAGGTAGTAAAGCATGTATTAGAATAGGAAATGAAGTGAGTGATTGGTTTCCTGTGAGAGTGGGGCTGAGACAGGGATGTGTGATGTCACCGTGGTTGTTCAACTTGTATGTTGATGGAGTGGTGAAAGAGGTGAATGCTCGAGTGCTTGGACGAGGATTTAAACTGGTAGACGAGAATGACCATGAATGTGAGGTAAATCAGTTGTTGTTTGCGGATGATACTGTACTGGTTGCAGACACAGAATAGAAGCTTGACCGACTAGTGACAGAATTTGGAAGGGTGTGTGAGAGAAGAAAGTTGAGAGTTAATGTGGGTAAGAGTAAGGTTATGAGACGTACGATAAGGGAAGGTGGTGCAAGGTTGAATGTCATTTGAATGGAGAGTTACTTAAGGAGGTGGATCAGTTTAAGTACTTGGGGTCTGTTGTTGCAGCAAATGGTGGCGTGGAAGGAGATGTACGTCAGAGAGTGAATGATGGTTGCAAAGTGTTGGGGGCAGTTAAGGGAATAGTAAAAAATAGAGAGTTGGGCATGAATGTAAAGAGAGTTCTATATGAAAAAGTGATTGTACCATCTGTGATGTATGGATCATAGTTGTGGGGAGTGAAAGTGATGGAGAGACAGAAATTCAATGTGTTTGAGATGAAGTGTCTGAGGAGTATGGCTGGTGTATCTCAAGTAGATAGGGTTAGGAACGAAGTGGTGAGGGTTAGAAAGGGTGTAAGAAATGAGTTAGCAGCTAGAGTGGATATGAATGTGTTGAGGTGGTTTGGCCATGTTGAGAGAATGGAAAATGGCTGTCTGCTAAAGAAGGTGATGAATGCAAGAGTTGATGGGAGAAGTACAAGAGGAAGGCTAAGGTTTTGGTGGATGGATGGAGTCAAGAAAGCTCTGGGTGATAGGAGGATAGATGTGAGAGAGGCAAGAGAGTGTGCTAGAAATGGGAATGGATGGCGAGCGATTGTGACGTAGTTCCAGTAGGCCCTGTGGCTTCCTTCGGTGCCTTAGATGACCGCGGAGGTAGCAGCAGTAGGGGATTCAGCATTATGAAGCTTCATCAGTGGTGGATAACGGGGGAGGGTGGGCTGTGGCACCCAAGCAGTACCAGCTGAACTCGGTTAAGTCCGTTGTCAGGCTGGGAGGAACATAGAGAGTAGAGGTGCCCTTTTTGTTTCGTTTCATTTGTTGATGTCGGCTAACCCCTAAAATTTGGGGAAGTGCCTTGGTGTGTGTATATATATATATATATATATATATATATATATATATATATATATATATATATATATATATATATATATATATATATATATATATATATATATATATATATATGCCACTTTTCAGTGGACTGTGACTGCCAATGTTTTGTGATGGAATATTCACAGCATTCTGCTCCACTTCTTCATAGCACCACAAAACAGCGACAGCCAAAGTGGGCTCAAATGTGTCGATTGTTTGGTCAGCTGTAGGGGCTTTGCAAAAGTTCCACTTTCAGTGGACGGTGGTTGCCACTGTTTGGTAATAGGGTGCTCACAGCTTTCTTCTCCACTTTTTCATGGCACCACAAAACAGTGGAAGCGATGATCCACTGAAAAGTGTGCCTTGTATGGTCAGCTTTTGAGCCTTGAATATGGGCCTCTTTTTAGTGGACAGTGGCTACCACTGTTTTATGATGCGGGGTTTACAACTTTTCGCTTCTCTCTTTCAGTGCACAAAGAAAACAGTGGCAGCCCAGGGGCACTAAAAAGTGTCCATTGTGTGGTCAGCCTTAGTGTTCCTGCACATGGGCCACTTTTCAGTGGATGGTGGGTGTCACTCTTTTGAGTTGGTGTTCACAGCTTACCGCTCCACTCTTTTGCAGCACCACAAAACAGTGGCCGTCATGGTCCACTGAAAAGTGTCACTTGTGTGGTCAGCCTAAGGGCCTATGTGCACGGGCTACTTTTCAGTGGACAGTGGCTACTGTTGGTTTGTGATGTAGTATTCACAGTTTTTCACTCCATTATCATATCCTTACATCTGGGCTTGTAGCATCACATGTCTCCTGTCATTCTGTTCCCTCACTCTTTTCTGACCATGTTGCCTTATGTCTACAGTACGCAATACAGACTCATCCAAGTGACCCCTATCATCGTACCCGCATCACCATTCCACCCAAGTACTGCCCAACACATATTTCATACATCTCCTCTGTCCTACCTACCTTTGATAAACACTCTCCAGAACACCTGTATAATTCTTTGGTAAAAGCTACCCATGACTTCTATCAACTATATATCGCCAGACCTCACATCAAAAGTCATCTTGTTGCCCATGCTTGGACCTTGGATCAACGCATTATGCAAGCAGAGAGAGTTGCGGCCGATGCTAGCCTTGCCTTTCAGACACAACCGACACCTAATCATCTACTTCAATATCAGCAGGCGAGGGATGATTTAGTTGCTCTTCAGAAGTGTGTCTACACTGAGTCGTGGTATAAATACACTGACCTAATTAACCACCAGACTAGCGTTGGGACCATGTGGCATCTCATTAAAAGGACTGTCAAGAA
This sequence comes from Palaemon carinicauda, assembly GCF_036898095.1. Classification (NCBI taxonomy): domain Eukaryota; kingdom Metazoa; phylum Arthropoda; class Malacostraca; order Decapoda; family Palaemonidae; genus Palaemon; species Palaemon carinicauda. Next base: position 98,248,416 of record NC_090743.1, on the reverse strand, counting down.
AAAAACCATACGTGCACTTCATCACAGTCCACAAGCATATGCCCAGGATCTCATCACTACTTGGTCAACCCAGTCACGGTCCAGTAATCTCCCTGTACAAATCCAAGAAGCACTCTCTTCCCAGAGCAATTTACGCAACCTTCGTCTGATGGCTGCATTGTTGGAATCGGACGAGGAGGACAAAGAGCTGATCACCGAGGATGAGCTGCGACGTGCTGTTATGGGAAATAAAAATTCTGCTCCTGGAGATGATGGCCTTACTTATCAAGTGCTTCGTCTTCTCCAGAAGGTTCCTGGAAATCCTCTTCTACAATTGTATAATCTTTGCTACCAACTTGGATATGTACCTGCTGCCTGGATCATTAGCACAATTATTCCTATCCCAAAGCCTGGAACTGATAAATACCGGCCTATTTCCCTCACCTCATGTTTAGTAAAGTGTTTGAGCGTATATTACTAACCAGTCTAATGTACCGGTTACAAGAAAAACTTTCTCCCCATTTGTATGGCTTTCTTCCACAGAGGAGTACTCATCACTGTTTAGCTGAACTCTACTCCCGATTGGTCTCCAACAGTGTAGTTGCCTTCCTTGACCTCAAAAGTGCTTATGATATAGCCAACCGGGATATAATTCTTGATCAGCTTGTCGAATTTGGTGTCAGAGGAAACCTTCTGAAGTGGATAAACGGTTATCTCAGTAACAGAAAATCGCGTGTTTTCTTCAAAGGTGCATGTAGCTCCTATGAAAATTTTGAGCTTGGCACACCTCAGGGCGGTGTATTGAGCCCATTTCTTTTTAATATACTTATGCACCGTGTACTGTCTCTCCTCCCTGCTATCCCTGGAACCACTGTAACCTGCTATGCTGATGATGTCTGCATCCACTCCACTACCCCTCGAGACCTTCAACATGTCCTTCAAGACTTCTACAGGTCCTGTACCTCCTGTGGCCTCATACTCTCCCCAGAAAAAAGCAGAATCTTCTCTGCGCGGAATCTCCGAGACCTGCCAGTGTTCACTATGGGTGGGAATATTATACCTCACTGCACACAGTATACATATCTAGGTGCACCAGTCAGGATCACCCCTGCTATACCCGCACGACAACGAATCCACCCCATGGTGAAAAACCTTCTTGATCGACTGGAGCCTCGCTTCACTCCCATCAAGTGGCTTGCGACCAGGGCCACAGGTATATCTATCCCCGTGGCTAAAACCCTCTATATCCTCTGCCTGAGGTCAGTTGTTGACTATTTATCTCCTGCTTTAATTCAATTACCCAGACAGGCATTACAACCACTAGAACTGTTCCAAAATAGGGTAATGAGGTTTATCCTAGGTTGCCCTCCTTCCACTCGGATAGTCAACATGCAGACCGAACTCATGTTACCTCCATTAATAGAGAGAATTTATGCCAATGTAACTTTGTTTTCTGTTAAATGTCTACACTCTCCACAATTTACTCCAAACTTCTCTGCTGTCCTCAGAGCATCACTTGACGAAGATGCACCAAGACCTCAACTCCGGCCAGGGGGCCATAACCTAGTTAGGACAGTATGTGAAAATCTTCAACACCTTGATATTACTGTACCTGAGCAAGCTGTCATCCAAGATTTGCCACCATGGCGGGTTCCTATTCCTGCTGTCACTTTCACACCAACCTCTAAAGATGCCCATACCAGTCTACAGAAACAGCTGGTTTTGGAAACAATATCCAATCTGTCAATTTCAGTTCCTGCAGGACACCACATCTACGTTGACGGCTCAGTACAGGCAGATGGAAGTGCAGCATGTGCTATGTTCTCCCAAACTTTAGAACCTCCTGAGGGTGGGTGGCATGGTCGCAGGCTGCCAAACTCATCCAGTTCCACTTATTGCGAACTTCAAGGTATATGGGATGCAGTAACTCTACTTGTTAGAAGAAATGTGAATGGCTTGGTGATCTGCGACTCCAAATCTGCACTCCAGGCACTGACACCTTCTAGGCCCAGCTGTGGTCGTGTTGTGCGAGACATACTGTGTCAACTCGCTGCTGCTTACAATGCCTCGCTTGTCGTGTCCTTCATGTGGATGCCTTCCCATATTGGGCTTGCTGGGAATGACATGGTGGACAGTCTTGCTAAAGCGGCCTGCACACTGGACCTTGATGACAGAAATGATGAGCCCTCACTTCGCTGCCTTAAACATAGAATATTTTCAGCAGCTTTTGCTTGTACAGTACAGCGCAGGGATGCAGAGAGGGGCACTAGTGTTTCCATACAACATCACGATAACTTTCTGCATAGCCGTCACAAGTACCGGTGTCGTGGACCCATGGTGCGTAGGCATAATGTCGTAAGTGCCAGGATAAGGTTGGGATATCGTCCTGTGTGGCAGGTTGGACAGACACTAGATATACCACACTACACCTCATGTAAACTGTGTAACCTTGCTAATGCCAATAACCTCGAACACTACTGTCTTCATTGCCCCACTGTCAGGAATCTGTTACCTCAAGGACAAAATTTACTTCAAACCTGTCAATATTTACTCAAAGATGACCACCTAGATGTAATTTTGACTCGTCATCCACACTTTGGTGGCTGCTAAACTGTCTGCTGCAGTTGTTGTGATAATGGAATACGAACTCATATATGTTATTTTTGTGAATGATATACTGATGATTCAATGCTGTAATTTTTAATTTTTTTTTTTTTTTTTTCCTCGTCATCCACACTTTGGTGGCTGCTAAACTGTCTGTTGCAGTTGTTGTGAGAATGAATACGAACTCATATATGTTATTTTTGTGAATGATATACTGATGATTCAATGCTGTATTTTTTTTTTCCTTGTAATTTCTGATATACTGTATGTAACCTTGTTTGACGTTGTTGGTCGCAATGAATTTAACAAATAATCGTAAGTGCCAGGATAAGGGTGGGATATCGTCCTGTGTGGCAGGTTGGACAGACACCAGATATACCACACTACACCTCATGTAAACTCTGTAACCTTGCTAATGCCAATAACTTAAACACTATTGCCTTCATTGCCCTACTGTCAGGAATCTGTTACCTCAAGGACAAAAATTTATTTCAAACCTGTCAATAGTTACTCAAAGATGACCACCTAGACGTGATTTTGACTCGTCATCCACACTTTGGTGGCTGCTAAACTGTCTGTTGCAGTTGTTGTGATAATGGAGTACAAACTCATATATGTTATTATTGTAACTGATACACTGATGATTCAATGCTGTAATTTTTCTTATTATGTTGATTTTTGATGTACTGTATGCAATTGCTAATATGTACCTTTGTTTGACGTCTTTGGGCGTAATAAATTTATTAGATAAATCATTGGCACCAAAAAACAGCCGCAGCCAAAGGTCCACTGAAAAGTGTTCCTTGTGTGTTCAGCCTTAGACCTCATGCACACATGCCATCTTTCAGTGCATAGTGGCTGCCACTTTTTTATGACGGGGTGTTCACAGCTTTTCACTGCCCTTATTCATCATGCCATAAAACAGTGGTAGCCTCTGTTGGTGCCTTTCAATGATTTATTTATATCTGGTGTTGTTAACCTCTAAAAGAAAAAATAAACTGAATACCATCAAATATCCCAAGTCTTCCTCACTTCAAACAATCATTACACAAACTACCATGCTTCCCCGGCAAACCCCAAACAATTTTTTTTCTTTATTAATTATTTTTGCTCCCAATAACGTAATTATTTTGGCCTCTTTTTCCTATTTATAGATTGAAATGAAGGTCTCTCAGGATACTTAGAGAAACGTATGGCACTGATAATTTCCTTACATCTCTCCACATACAACAGATGGGATTTTTTTTAATTCGTTTCCTCTTTATTTGTTTTTCATTAACTTTTGCATCATTCTCATTTTAAAGTTGGACTTTTAACCGCTGAGTCATAAAACGGGTCCTAGGTACTGACCAAACCCGGATGGTACGGACAGGGAATGAGCAGTGATGACCATGAGATGGCTATTATTGGCTCAGCAGATAGATCTATGTTTATACGTATGTATTTGTCGGATATATTTCATTAATTATTATTGAATTTGGCTGAGGCTTTTGTAGTGTCCAACGTCATTGACAACATTGAATTAAAAGCAAGAAAAATAAAGGTGATAATTTAAATATTTTGACCACTAGCCTATTGTAAAACAATAATCATATTCAACCACAAAAGATAAAGATCAAATGGGATTCAAACGAGAAACTTCCCATATTTTCTGAAAAAAAAAATGCAGAGCTTTTCTAATTTGTGTCCCAAAATTTCAATATAGTTTCATATCAAACACTCATATTAGACACCTTTGTCCTAATCTACACAGTTCATCCTGTAATTGATGTTTCTTTTTATAACCCGCATCTTCCTTACAGCCCTGATCTTTTACCATCAAACCATACTCTAATGATAACAAATATACACGAACACTAGAATAACAAAGTCATATAGCTCTTGATATGGATTGTTGGGAAGCCTGGGATTTTAATGTTAACCTCCATAACAGAGAGAGAGAGAGAGAGAGAGAGAGAGAGAGAGAGAGAGAGAGAGAGAGAGAGAGAGAGAGAGAGAGACTAGCAGTGTGATAAACATATATTACTTCAACTTATAAATTTTTTGTGGCTTTTAAATAGTCTTTACCTCTTTTTTCCATTGTATCTAATCATTAACAACGAAGGTGTTAGCTAATCTCTCCTCCATTCCTGAGAGCTTTTTGTGCAATAGAAAATAGAAGCAAACTGCCTTTAATGGGAAGGAAGACCTTGGGAAAGGCGATTAATCTTCGTGCATCGCCTTGGGTCTTGATGGTAGGAAGTCGCTCTATTGTTTCTCGTGTTTTATATATATATATATATATATATATATATATATATATATATATATATATATATATATATATATATATATATATATATATATATATATATATATATATACATGAATATATATATATATATATATATATATATATATATATATATATATATATATATATATATATACATGAATATATATATATATATATATATATATATATATATATATATATATATATATATATATATATATACATGAATATATATATATATATATATATATATATATATATATATATATATATATATATACATGTATGTATATATATACAAAACCATATATATATATATATATATATATATATATATATATATATATATATATATATATATATATATATATATATATATATATATATATATGCACACACAAAACGTCAAGACTAGAGTTTCCCTATCAATGCCTTTGTAGATACTGTTTCATATAATGTCTGATTAGATTTGGAAGATATGGTTTTGTTAATAAAAAATGGAAAGTAAACAATAATGCATTAAGTGTATATTTCTTTTTTTTTCGTTATTTAAAGAAAACGGGCGTTACTTGAAGGTTGGTGTGAGAATCATTAAGGTGCTACAGGACAAATCAAGAAAAATCATTATAAATGCATGTTGAATATTACAATTCTTTAAAGTAGATATATCTGGGACGAATTTTTCATTCTAAGGTACATATAGAGATTTATACTTTATTCACAATCAGATATATATATATATATATATATATATATATATATATATATATATATATATATATATATATATATATATATGTATTCATATATATATATATATATATATATATATATATATATATATATATTTATATATATATATATATATATATATATATATATATATATATATATATATATATATATATACACACACACACACATATATATATATATATATATATATATATATATACAGACATATATATATATATATATATATATATATATATATATATATATATATATATATATATATATATATATATATATATACAGACATATATATATATATATATATATATATATATATATATATATATATATATATATATATATATATATATATATATATATATATATATATATATATATATAATAGGGTGTAAGTTACAGTATGGAAGTCTTTTCTATAGCCACCTCGTCAAATAAAATTACTTTTGTTTGTTTTCAAGAATAATCTAAATAAAACACTGAGATAAAAAACAAAAATTAATCAGCATTAAGATGATGGAATAAGATTTTCTAACGTAATCATCAAAAGCTATCCAATCAATGTTATAAGATATCATAAATGGATTGATTACAATTATAAAACTTTTCTCCCAAATTTAAAACAGAGAATATAAGTAGACTATAGGGCTGGTTAGATAGTTATTATTGCCGCATTATTTACATTATTTACTATTGTGAAATATTCTAATAAAATTAACTTCATGTGAGATGGGTATATAAGATTTGGATTAGTTGGATTTTAATCCTTCAACTCATTTTCTTAATTCCTATATGCAGTAATTAAGGCTGCCTTATTCCCATTTCAGTCTTTGGAGATCATTTGCCCATTGTTTCCAAACACAAAACTCCTTTCTATTGGAGAGATTGTTCTTGGAAGAGATTATTCGTCAGGATAACTTCAGAAATTGAACAGAAATCATAGGTCAGTTCTGTAATCTAATATTAAAAAGGACGTAATATATACCAGTAATTGCCACTTCTCTAATTTTTTGTTTTTGTTGGTAGAGGTTGATCAACGTACTTGAGTGTAATAAGAACAGGTAGACCACTTATTCGCATATAGGCGAAGGATCAACTGCTGCAACAGTAAAGTCTAATTAACAACGATATATTTTTGCTCCGTATTCGCTAAGGCATCGGAAGGGTCAACAGGTTGTCTTATAAATTTGTCTGGATCTAAAATATAGTAGACTCAGCTCAAAATTCTCCTAAAGTTAAAGCCAGTCAGAATATACATCTTAATTCTAATTAATTATTAAAGGTAGACTTTATTGTTGTTTTTTTAATCATATTTTTATACGTTTATTTATCTAAAGGAATTTTTCCATCCCCCATTCTTCTTTTACTCTTTTTGCTAAAAATTTGGAAATCCCAGAGGCAGCCTAGAGGAGTATGAGGGGAAACGTCTTTCTCTTTCAGCACAAAAGGCTGATTTCGAATACATCACAAACCCTTAAATCTCTCAATGCCGTAAACCAAAGGAGTAATCTCTGCTGCTCTTTTTGATGTTTGTAAATGATCAAATTGCACAATGCAGGAACGTTTGTTTAATAAATTATGGAATCATTCTATTTTAGCACACTAATTTTTACTATACTAAAAGAAAACACAAATACAACACAAGATGGAAAACTAAATAAGTCTCTTCTGTAATGTGCCTATTAAGCTTAGGATTCCAAACATTGGTTAAAAGATATGAAATATGCCGGTATCTACTATAGAAGGCCGGATAAACCTAAGCTTTCTTGAATATGGAAAGATAAGAAAGTAACCTTAAATAGCATATAAATGGACAATGTACTCATCCCTACACCTGGCGATTCATTTTACTGACTGAAGTCTGGGCCACTCAACCTTTCCCCTTCCTTTATATTTAAAATCTGGACTTTTACATGAGAAGGATATTCATACTTACTTTTATCTTTAATCCTACTTTTACTAAAGAAGAGGCAAAAAAAAAGGAAATACTTTAAAACTAAGATGAAGCTGCAAAAATGGTATTATATATATATATATATATATATATATATATATATATATATATATATATATATATATATATATACATATATATATATATATATATATATATATATATATATATATATATATATATATATATATATATGTATATATATATATATATATATATATATATATATATATATATATATATATATATATATATATATATACATATATATATATATATATATATATATATATATATATATATATATATATATACATATATATACATATACATATACATATATATATATATATATATATATATATATATATATATATATATATATATATATATATATATATATAGTGTATAAATAGGATGGAGAAAAGCCAGCGTAGCATTATACATTTATTTTCCGAATTTTCGAGACTTTGGGTCTCATCATCAGGGCTGTAAAATATACAAAATATACAAATTAAAAAAGACTCAGTATTAATATTAATATAAGTACAACAACGTAAAGGTTAAATATAGTCATTTAAAAAATGAACTGAAAAAAAAGAATATATATATATATATATATATATATATATATATATATATATATATATATATATATATATATATATATATATATATATATATATATATATATATATATATATATATATATATATATATATATATGTATGTATAAAATTAAAAAGTGAAGAATACCCAAAGTACCGTTGTCCGGTTTGGAAAGGAGGACGTCTACTATGCTATATGTAGAATTGTGGAAGAAGTCTGACCATTTAATGGGGGAACAAGCTGTTTGATTCCTAACGACTCCAAAACAGAGATAGAATAGTCATTGGGCGCTTGGGTGATAATGTGAAAATCCTTATATGAAAACGATGTTTTACATTTATTACAATGTATGTTGGAAAATTCTTTCGTTTTCAAAGTGCATCCCGTACGGTGACTGACTCCGAGATGAGAATCGATTTTGACAGAAAGCAATCTTTAGGTGGCTCCCACGTATTTCCCGATCTTACATTTCGGGCAATTAAAGCAATATACCACCAAAGACCGCATCAAAGTCGGAAGTTTAACTTTGTGGGAAACAAAGAACCCAGAGTTTTAGGATTTTTTTTTCTATTAACTTAAGGTTCACTGCCGGAAAAGTTTTTTGAATGACTTTTTGTATTTGCACTTTAAATGTGTTAGAATGAATTAAAGGTATAGAGGCATATATTAATAATTTAGGCACGTTTGGTGCAAGTTGACGTGGCTGAAATTTATCATTTAAAAAGTTATTGACATATTTCAGCCACAAAAGAAACCCAGCAGAATTTCATAAAAAACTTACCACATATATCAAACTTCGTTAGGCCGCACAGCAACTCTATTTACTGATAATTTGATGCTACATTTCTGTGATATTTTAACGGAAAGAAATAAGTTACTATTTCTAAATAGGTTCATTTTCGAAACAATATATAAGACTGTAGAAAAATATTATAAAGTCCTAAAAGAAAAGTTTAGTGACATAGGTACTGAACGTCTTCCATGAAAGAAAACTCCAGATAAAGTTCTTAATTAACCATAGAAAGGTAACCCTCTATTTCACAAGCGTTAATAAAAAAAAAAAAAACCGGAGACTTCTAAATAAATAATCTAAATGGAAAAAAAAATTATGATAATTACTTTATTTGGAAAACATAAGGAAAATATATTTTCTACTTTATTATTGACCAAAATAAATATGAAAATTATATTTTCATTGTGTGAAACTTATTAATTAAGAAATTATACTGGGCTGGTTGTTTTTTGTTCTAATGTAGGAGTGTTCTTGAGTCATAGGACTTTGCCTTGGTAAAACTCCAACACTCCTTTTGTTGAATTGTACGATTCAATAATCTCTGGCTTTCGTTTGGTGCCAATATTCCACAAAATAATATGACAATAGTGGAAATCCATCCAGGCTGTAAAACATACAGTAACAATACGTCTGGGAGAAATTCTCCCTAAATGCTCGCCGAGTCAAATCGTATTTGCGAGGAGCTCTGTTTAACACTCGCCTTTGGCAGTGTTCCTAGCTTATGTTTCTCGTTTATATCATCGAAAAGTTATTCGTTAATCTCATGAAAAGACTAAAGTGAGAAGTATTAATACATCATGTCTGACTCTGACTCCCTGTGCTGTCCCCAATGTGGAACCACGGAGGGATAGACAAAAAGTAGATAGGATGCGATTGCAAAAGGTACTATCATAAGAAGTGTCTGTTTATAGTGACAAGAATCAGTGAAAAAGATATATTAAACTTAAAATGGATATGTCCATACTGCGTAGATGAAGCAAGAACAGCCAAGTTACATATATCAAAATTGGAGGAAGGATTGAAAATGAGAGACGATGTTTTGATTGAACAAGATGCGAGTGCAGCAAATTCCAACCAGACCACTGACCTCACTAAGAAAGTTGATATTCTAGCGATGAATATGAAATCAATTAAGGTAACACTTCAAACACTGATGGACCCTAAACTGGAGAAAATGACATACGCTGCCAAAGTTAATGAAAAGATTCTACTGGTAATTAAATCAACTAACGCAACAAGCAGAATTACTGACAGAAAAAAGTGAGGTCGAACAAGCACTTGAGGACATTCTAATTTCTAATTCGAGGTCAACTTCAAATGTAAATGTTGTTGTAAACTTTGCTAACAGTAAGATCATAAAAAGAACAGGAAACACGATTCAGAAATTGGTTGCCGACACTGAGACGAGAAAAATCCGAAAATTTAAACCAAAAATAATGCCATACAATTTATACAATGATGAAGATGAGTTGTAATTACCGTATTTCATAGAAATCGTTGCCTGGACCACATCCAAAACTTAGAAGAGAAGATAAGTGTGAAATTCAAGAAAAGTGCTGCAGGTGGGACTACCCACTATGTGTTGAAATGTGATCCGGAAGTTCAGAAGGATATTCATGATAATGGTGACAAATTTATGTTACGATTGTGTACTTATACTGTACGTGATAGGTACCCCGTGATCATCTGCTATCACTGGTAGAGTTATCAACATTTTGAAAACAAGATTGCATGTGTGAGACAGATGATAAATTCTGCGGAAAATTTTCATAAAAACATTCCACCAAAGACTACAATTCTCAACTGTCAAAGTGTATAAAGTGCAAAAACTTGAACAAACCTAATGGCCACATAGTAAATTCAACAAATTGCAACGCTTACGACTTGGAACTGAAAAGACTAGAAGAAAAAAAGGATCATGGATACTAAGGCTGTCATAAACTGTGGCTATGTAAATATACAATCTATTGGTAATAAAACTATTCAGATTACAGAATTGATAAATGAGAAATATTGGGACATACTAGCATTATCTGAAACATGGTTAAATTTCTTTAACAAGACTAAGATCACTGAAATGACCGCCCCACCCCCACACACACTCTTTCACAACCCCACCAGACCTGCCCTCTCTTGGAATGGGAATGAATGAACTTCAAATCATTCATTCATTCCTATTCCGAGAGAGGGCAGCTTTGGTGGGGTTGTCGGGCTCTTCATTCATAATGGTTACTCAAATCTCAAAATGTTAAAAATTACTAGTGTAACAAGCTTCGAATATATAGAAATAAACATAACACAATAAAAATAACAAAAAAAATCCACTGAAACAGTTCACAAATTTTCGAGACCAAATACTTGTGCCCTCTTTGAAGATTTCAGCGTACTCTTTGAAATGATTATTAGGAAGAAAATCTTATTAGTTATTTGTGAAGACAAGTTATTGGAATCATATCAATTGGTAAAAAATGTCGATTGTCCAAATACTTTAATTGGGCATACGTCTAACCTAGTTTTGAGATGATAATTATTATTATTATTATTATTATTATTATTATTATTATTATTATTATTATTATTATTATTATTATTATTATTATTATTATTATTATTATTTTTTTTTTTTTTTATTATTAATCAATCTGGTTTTTATGACTACTGTTTCAATCCTGTTACCACTATGTGATTTGTGGATGCTATATTTAATAATCCTTTTTTTTTTTTTTTTACTGACATTTCAGTTGCTGTGATACTACTATGTGAACTGAAAATGCTTGATTAATCAATCTGATTTTATGATTTGATTGAATGAATAACATCCTATCTGATATAAATGTAGAAGAGAAATACACTATATCCTCACTGCATTGACTTATTATGTTTACACTAACTATACAGAAACATGCAGTGGTGAAGAAAATAAACACCAGGATTATCAAGAGAGTGAAGAAAACAAACCGTGCGATCAATCCAATGCCAATATCTGAAGTGACTGGAGAAAGAAACTTTTCTAGTCAAGCCAAAATTATTTTGAGAATAGCATATGTATGCATCGATGAGTGTAAGTTTCACAAATCTGAGAAAATGCCTATAGTCACACCGGTTCTGAAGGGTGCTCTGGATTATCAGGAATTAAATTCATATAGACCTATTTCAAATCTATATTTTGTTTCAAAAATGCTAAAATACTTAATTTGTGAACGACTAGATAGTCACTCAGAAGAAATAAAAACTTTGCCAGACAACCAGTCTACATATAGAAATGTACAGTATACTCTACGGAGACTGCCTTCTGTTCTGTTGTGAATGATATGCTGGAAATGATGGATGAAAATAAATGTGGTATTTCAATATTACTTGATCTTGGTGCTCCTTTTGATACAGTTGTGTATGAACTGCTACTAAAAGATCTATGTTCCATCGATGTTGAAGATCAAGCTTTCCAATACCTGAAAGACTTCTTGGTTAGAAGAAATTACTGTGCGCAAATACAAAACTCTTATTCATTATATGATCTTTTAAATAGGGGGGTACCTCATAGGAGTGTACTGGACCCAACCTTATTTTGCATCTATAATATTGGTCTATCAAAAATACTACAAAGGCATGGTGTGACGTTCAAATTATTTGCGGATGATGCACAATTTTACTTTTTCATGACTGATATAGACGACACTACTGAAACCATAATCCAAATCCTTGATAGTGAT
>NC_090743.1:98205739-98225739 GCF_036898095.1 Palaemon carinicauda | reverse complement strand
TGACAAACCACAATGCATATCATTTATAGATTTTGAGAAAGCTTTTGATTTTGTCAAAACTTCAGCAATACTGAAAGCCTTTCAATGACAAAGAATAGTTGAATCTTATGTTACAACACTTGAAGACATCTATAAAGGAAGTACAGTAATCCTGAAACTACATAAAAAAGTGATAAAATTCCGATTGTGAAAGGAGTTAGACACGGAAACCCCATCTCTCCTAAATTATTCACTTAATTTCTAAAAGAGGTTTTTGAAGGTTAGATTGGGGATTGATATTGATAGGAAATAACCTAACAACTTCAAAATATGCAGATGGCATAGTTGTGCTTATAGAGACACCTTTACTGTACGTATTTAGGACAGAGAGTAAGTGTTTTCCAAGGACACAAGATCGTACATAAAAGAAGGATAAGAATGGCATGAAGAACTTCTAGAAAACAAAATGAAATGAAAAAAAAAAAAAATTGCCATTTTCTCTAATAGGAAAAGTATTTATTGAGTTGGTCCTAGCAGTTTTAATTTATGCATTATCATGCATTAGAAATTGAACCCTTACTAAGTCCTTAGAACATAGCAAGGGAGACCCGTATTTCCTAAATTATTCAAAGCATAGGCTACCTAGATATACTTAATAATTTATCTATTAGGAAAATGTAGAAATTAATATTAATGTAGAATACCTTAACAGCTTAAAATTTACATATCGTTTTATTTAGTGATCATATAAAGAATTTGAAACATGATAAGAGATTTTAATAAAAAGCAAAATATGTAAAATTACAAATGAATAAGAGAAAGACTAAGGTAATAGTTAATAAAATGCCGACCCAACAAATAAGGAGATTGTGAGTTATATTTATTGAAATACGCCATAAATATCTTTCGATATCAATTTTGCTCTACCAATCAATTCCTGGCTAATGGGAAAATCTTTTCTCATGTAACATAAGCTTCTGCTAGGCTAAGTTTGACGCAATCTTCAAATATAGGTCAACAATTTGACTCGCAAAATTATCCTGTAATGAAAAATAAGTCAAAAAAAATTATTATATCATTCCTTTTAATGTGTTTCTATACAATGATGATAACAATACCATAAATCCAAAAACTGCTAATACTGTAATAATAATAATAATAATAATAATAATAATAATAATAATAATAATAATAATAATAATAATAATGATAATAATAATAATAATAATAATAATAATAATAATAATATTACTAAAAATAATGATGATAATAATGGTAAAAGTAAAACTTATTTTATTTCCAATTATTTGCTATTTTTAAGTTAGAAGAAACAATACATCAGTCATCAAAAGTAGTGAAACAGTGGTAACGGAAACCATAAAATTGCTAGTAAGTAATTTCATATACATAACGTCCTACTGCAATGCAGAAACTGTTTTTAATCACGACATCGTCACCAGCATTTATGAACAGTTTGGGAACGACAAAAGCCATAAATGTTCAAATAATGAAACTGCCATTAAACGAGAACATACCAAAAGCTTGAAATTACCGTCATAGAGGAAAATATGAAGGGAATAATAACAAATTTTTGTAAATAACTATTAGAAATACTCTAAACATTAAAGGGATCAGGATAAAGGTACAAGGAAATACACCATCATGAAACGAAAAACTATGACACCCTATAATGGCTACTTGAATTTTACTGTCTGTGTTTTGTTTAATGATTTAGTTGAATTATTAAATCTCATTGCCGATTCGATTAGTATTCTTTCATGAATAATTTGAAATTAACTAATGATCATCACGAATTTCGACCATTATACTTTCTGGATAGAATAAGAGGATAAGTACACGGTATAACCGTACTATTACTCTCTCTCTCTCTCTCTCTCTCTCTCTCTCTCTCTCTCTCTCTCTCTCTCTCTCTCTCTCTCTCTCTCTCTCTCTCTATATATATATATATATATATATATATATATATATATATATATATATATATGTGTGTGTATATTATATATACATATGTGTGTGTATATATATATATATATATATATATATATATATATATATATATATATATATATATATGTGTGTGTGTGTGTGTGTGTGTGTGTGTGTGTGTATATATACATGTATATGTGTATGTATATATATATATATATATATATATATATATATATATATATATATATATATATATATATATATATATATATATATATATATATATATAAAATGTGTGTTCTCGATTAATAAACAAAAAGATGAACCTAACTGGGTTTTTCAAGAACCTTCCAAAACACGTGCCAAATATAAGAATTGCATATATTCTCCCAAACATGACGCAATACCTCATAAATATATGAAAAAGATACACACAAGCCCTCATTAATATCTCTAGGGTCATATGACACTCTTAAATAAAAATCCACATAAGACTTCGTAAGGAAAACATATGGGAAATAAAAAGTTGATTCTTCAAAATAATGTAAATTTACATATACTGACTTGAATGAAGAATAAAATGAAATAAATGAAGAAAGTCTTATATAATTGACATAAAAAAACTTTAACATACATGAGAGGAACTCACCTTAAGAGCTGGCTATTCACCTCACAAATGAAATACATGAATAAATATTTACGCTAAGCTAGACCAGCTTGATGATGATGATTGTATAAACATATTTCTCGTTACACTAAGCCTGACTCCCTTGAGTAGGGTGGAGAGGGTGTAGTCTTACGCAAGTAAGAGGGGAGATCTGGGAAGGGTCAAATATGTGTATGTGCGTGTGTGTGCATATCTGTTTTAAAAATAGCAATAATTTCTCACTGGTCGCATACACTACTACCATATATATATGTATATATATATATATATATATATATATATATATATATATATATATATATATATATATATATATATATATATATATATGAGTAGTATAACGTGTACTTTACTTTGACTTTTCCTTCTTTCGTGGGTTTCGATAACTTAGGTCAGGTCATTGATCTCCAAAATCTTGAATGGTCCTTGGTACTTGATCGTGAGTGGGAATCTCCTTGTCAGCAAGAAAACCAATACCTCTCATCCTACCGAATACTGTCTGTCCTTATATTTCATATCAAACTTTTTCTTAATTTTTTTCTTGACTCCTTTTAAGGTTTTCTAGGGAAAATTTCCTTATCTCGTCGATCATTTTCCTCCCATTCTTGACATATTCTCCATCCGTCGCCTGTCGTTCCATCCATTTTTCTGCTAACATTTTAATCGGTCCTCGTATTTTTCGTCCAAATACCATTTCATTTGGGCTACATCCCTGGTTTTCTTGATAAGTATTATGTACTTCAAATAACATCAGTGGTAGTCCGATGTCCCATTCATTCCCCATTCTGGGTCAGAACTTCGTTAACGTACTTTTCAGAGTTTGATGAAACCTCTCTAATGCAAATTAGGTCTCCGGATCATAAACAGTTAAAAGTTGTTATTTCACATCCAACAGATTCATTATGACCTTAAACACATTTGATGTGAAATTCGTAATTTGGTCACTTTGAACGATTTCCAGAATAGCAACCTTAGCAAAAAGAGTTTAGTTCTTACTCCGCGAATATTTTGGCACAGAAGTTCCTGATGAGTATGGCTTCTGGGTATCTTGTCACTGGACACATCAAGGATGACATATACTCATGACCTATTTTCATCCTTAGTAAAGTTCCCACAATGTCGATCATTAGCTTGCCGAAGGTTCTCCTCGCACTTCTACTGGGTGTAAGGGAGCTTTCTTAATGTACTCGTTCGGCTTTCCAGCCATCTGACAAACCTGACATGCACGGCAAAACTAGCTCACGTCCTCATGCAAGCCAGGCCAGAAAAAGTGTTTCATAATGTTTTCTGCCGTCTTCCTTATCATAACCTGTCCCGTCTTGTGAACTACGCTAATCACCTGTGTTCTCAACCGTGCGGGAATCAAAAACTGACAGTATATACCCCATTCAGGATTCCCAGAGATATCGGCTAGTCTATGCTTCCTCATAAACAACCCATCCTCAAGATAATAACAGGACGGAGACTGCTGTGCCTCAGTCTCATCCACCGTACAGTACAATAACTTTGAATCCTTTTGTTGTAATTCCATCAGCCTTCTCCTACTCACTTGACCTACTTCTAACGCTGAGTTTTCTATTTCTTCCAGGTCCATTTTTTCTTTGTCTTCTTGTCCACCCATTTGTCATTCCTCTTTGCTTGGGCTTACTCGGGAGTTCTCATCTTGCATCCCATCAAGGGAATCCTCCTCTTCAAAAAAGATATCCTTAAAGATATCCTTCGATTTATTTTTCTTCTCCAGCAGCCACTTTCTTCGTTATACTCCTAGTGGTAAAACAACTAGGAAGCACATATGAGTAGTCCTTCTCCAGTTCAGTTGTATGACTATACTTCAAAGGTTTTTCCGTTACAATGGGACAAGGCAAAAATGGCGCTCCACCCAGCAGGACGTCTACTCCTTCGACAGCCAATGAATCCCTTACAACAAAGTCAAAATCACCCATCACCAATTCGCATGACAATTTCACACGGCAAATAAGGATAACCTCCTCACCCCTATTCCCTTCAAAATAACAGAGTCTCCTGGGAAAGACTGATCCGAGTGTACTCCTCGTATCCCAACACCATGGTTGCTACCTGTGTCATGCAATATCTTGACGTGGGTTTGCTCACTCCGTCTAGTGCTGGTAACATACCTTTATAAATATATTGTTTAAACGCATCCACTCTGTTTAGGTTTGTCCTGTTCATTGCGTAAATGTTAGCTGGTTTATTTTCTTCTTCGTTCTTCTCTAATTATTTCTTTGTCTTCGCATTCTTTGAAGTTGAATTATCCTTAATCACTTGGGCGACTGCTTTCGGTTGGTTTCACCAACATTCCTCACTGATATGAACTATTTTGCCACACTTAAAACAGGCAACATTAACATTTTGCACGTCTTTCATGATACTTGAAGGAGGACGATTTGACGATTGTTGCCGTGGTACTATCACATTCTGCCTATGGACAGTAAGAGTGCTACTTCTGCAGTAACTATTGAACTTGTTCACATAGTTTTTATCGAACTGGTTTCCATGGTTCAGTGAATACTTAATACTTGGTCGGAATGATGGTTGAAACCTCATACTCGAGGAGGGTTTATGGCTGATAATATTATAATCTTCCCTCAGCGAGTGGCTTTATCAAGTTTTTTCACCTCTCTCTCTCTCTCTCTCAAGTAAGTTCAGATATGTTCAGGAATTCTTCGCAGATATTGTTCTAGTATTATCAAATATCTTAAATCCACCATCTACCTCACGTTAGTAACCTCTGTCCATCTCTTAAAACATCGTAGTACCTTATAAGCGTAATCCAGGAAAGTAATTTTCTCGTCCTTCCTCAAATTTCGGAACATTCCAATATAATATTTAGGGGTCATCTGATACACTTAAAGCACGCTCCTATTCACATCTTGATACTCCTTCCTCTGGCCCTGAGATAAGGACAGGTAAACTCTGCGTCCTTTCAGAAAGAGCACACTCTGCAATAACTCAGACCATTTATCTTCGGGTCATTGTATCGTCGATGTGACCATTTCAAAATAATCAAAGAATTCATCAGAAGCCTCTTCTGTGAACCTTGGAATTACCTCTGGGCGTCCGTCACATTAAACATGGGATTGTGCATAGTAGGGGTTGCGTCTGTCTGCATTGCCGACCGTGCATGAGCATTCAACAGCTCCCACTTCCTCGCATGTTGTGCTATTTCTCTTGCCTCTTCCTTCTCCCTTTCTTCTCATTGTCTCTCTTTCCTTTTCATTCTCTCTCTTATTCTTCCATTTCCCTCGCAAGTCTTGTGATTTCCCTATCTTCTTATCATTCTTCCATTTCCTTTGTAAGTTGTGCTTCTTCTCTCTCTTCTTTTTCTCGTCTTGCTTTCATTTCCTTCGCACGTCACTCTTTTTCCCTCTCTTCTTCTTCTCGTCTTGCTTTCATTTCCCTCTCTCTTGCCATCAGCTTCAACTTGATAAAATTCTCCTCCGCTGCAATTCGTCGAATTTCAGCCTCTACCTTCCTATCTGATTTCATGCCTTCAGTTTGTGGGTCAACTGGTCCTTGCTTCGCTACAAATTCTTATTCAGCTTCCTCCAACAGTTCACGGGCTGCTACAATATCTTTTCCCGAGTCTACCAATGCTTCTAAGGCTAGACACTGGATTTGGGCTTTATTTATTCCACTTGTTACATAGCCACCACATGCCATTAAAATAGAGAGCCACTGAGCATTAGTTACATTAGCTTTTGACAATTCCTGAACATTTGGGTTTTTCAAAAGCCCTTGGATATTAAACTGTGCCATCTGGTTCTTTTACAAAAAAAAAAAAAAATTAGAAACAAAAAGAAAAAAAAAAATTACCTCTACAAAAAATATATCCTGACGATTCTCCCCAGAGCAATATATAAAAACACTGAATATCCAAAGGTCTCTTAAGTACACTCAAAACAACACCGGGTAATTATTATTAAGAACTATCAAAAACACTTTTCACTTTGATTCTTAACTGGAATACGAGATAGTACTGTGAAAACACTTGTGATTGAAATAATACAATCTTTACTAAAATAGATATATTCTATAAAAATTATAACCCTTTGAAAAGATTGACGTAAAAAAAGTAAATCCCTCGAAATATTAAGTCTGAACAAAACTTAGACTAAGGCAAAATAAATGAATACTTATGGAAATTATACAATCACTTGTTTCACTTGATATTATATTTCACACAATTAATTAGTCTTGAAACTTAATGAAACTAGTTAACCTAATAATGATACAAATATACTTCAGGTTTGTACATAAATCTTCCTAGGCCAGTTACAAAGATTTACACAATACCAACACTCACCAAAACACAATAAATTTAAAATCACCTTTAACATATTCTGTAACGTTTCAACTCACTAGACACGATATACTGTATGTTGTAAGTAAACTTAATCACTTTGGAGAGGACACACTATAGGCACTAGAGAGAGAGAGAGGGATGTACTTTGGTTTATTCACAAGTCAAGCTGGGTCTCCTCTACTGCTATGTATCCCTTGGGGCGCATATATTTAAACTTAGTACCATCTAGAATATTCTAATAGATTATTCTCGTGGCTTTAGGACCGGCAACTAGCAACGTCAAAGTTATCAACAAGATGAGAAATTCAGGGAACAAACCCTGATTTCAAGGAACTCCCTCTCTCCCCTTCTCCACCCACCTACCGTTCGTGGAAAAGAAAAAAATAAAATCTAACACTGGGGTTTTCGAGAACCTTCCAAAACACGTGGAAAATATAAGAATTACGTATTTTCTCACAAACATGATACAATACCTCATAAAAATATAAAAAACAAGAATACATAAGACCTAGTTCATAACTTGTATAGATGATATAACACTCTTGAACAGATTGCGTAAGACTTCATAACAAAATACGTGAAATAAAAAGTTAGTTCTTAAAAATAATGCAAATATACATATACTAACATGAATGAAAAATACAATGAAATTAACGACGAAAGTCTTACGTAATTTACATACCAAACTTATACCTATATGAGAGGAACTCATCTTAAGATCTGGCTATTTACCTCGAATACACAAATGAAATATATAAATGAAATACATGAATAAGTTATTTACTCTACACTAGACCAGCTTCTTAAGAGTATATATATATATGACAAAAACTGGCCGGAGAAGGAAAACAACTATTTGACCGACTGATTTCCTGTCTAATAAGAGTACTCTTCCTGAAGATTTTATCTTTAGAAATGTATTTATAGTACAAAGAAACCTCATTAACGATGTACAAGCATAATAAAAAAAATAAGCAAACTACTTAAAAGCTAATTGCTTATAAATTTCTTCTGTCAGTAATTCATCCAGTGTGTAGTATTACGGCCATTAGTTTCTATTGACTATGGCTGAAAGGTTCCCACATCTATTGCTCCTTTTCTAGAAGGCAGGTTGACTTTTATATTATATTACAACTACACCACTGCGTTTACTAGCAACCAAGCATTTCTGTATTTAGAATAGTCGACTTTTCCCACAAGATGACATCGAGCCAAGGCAATTTATCTTCCTGTAATTCCCTGGGTCTCAAAGGTTACGAGTCAAACTACTGTTTGTTTTACGTAGTCTCTCAGGTAAAATATTCTAAGCATTACATCTTAGTTACATTTTACTCTATTGAAAGGGTCTTCACAATAATTTGTCTATTCACACTGCAGAAAACCGCACAATTTCTTCTTCTTCTTCTCTCTCTCTCTCTCTCTCTCTCTCTCTCTCTCTCTCTCTCTCTCTCTCTCTCTCTCTCTCTCTCTCTCATTCTGTTACGCGTGTACGCTATCTCAGAGGCTTCTTTGTACTCTAAAATTTAAATGTATTTTAAAATCATGAGACGTTGGAAAGTGTTATAAAGAGGAGAGCTCTCCGTCAAATTTTCGTTTTACTTTTTCCTTCCGGCCTCCTGTCATCTTCCAACATGACACGTTCCAGCAATTTGTCGTTAAAATTGCAAATACGTGATAGGGGACTTCCTAACAGATCATGTCATGGGCAAAGTAAGTGGATATATAGTGATACACGATTTTCTTCCAGTTGAGAGAGAGAGAGAGAGAGAGAGAGAGAGAGAGAGAGAGAGAGAGAGAGAGAGAGAGAGAGAGAGAGAGAGAGAAGAAATTGTGCGGTTTTCTACAGTGTGAATAGACAAATTATTGTGAAGACCCTTTCAATAGAGTAAAATGTAACTAAGATGTAATGCTTAGAATATTTTACCTGAGAGACTACGTAAAACAAACAGTAGTTTGACTCGTAACCTTTGAGACCCAGGGAATTACAGGAAGATAAATTGCCTTGGCTCGATGTCATCTTGTGGGAAAAGTCGACTATTCGACTCTCATTGCACGCGTACAAAGAAACTCTAATCTCTATTCTCCAGCATTGCCATTGCTATATATGTTTTCACGGAGGACATTGTGGTGTTTGTTGATTTTAGATTTGGTACCGACTAAAAAAAATATGGTTATTCGGTTAATTAATCATAGTTTTTATATCTATTATTATTATTATTATTATTATTATTACTATTATTATTATTATTATTATTATTATTATTATTATTATTATTATTATTGTTGTTATTATTATTATTACCTGCTAAGCTACAACCTTAGTTGGAAAAGCAGAATCCAATAAGCCCAAGGTGTCTGACAGGGAAAATATCCCAGTGAGGAAAAGGAACCAAGGACAATTAAATATTTTGAGGAGAGTAACATTAAAATAAATATCTCCTATATAAACTATAAGATCTTTAACAAAACATTAGGGAAAAAGGATAGAACAGTATGCTCAAGTGTACCCTCAAACAGGAGAACTTTAACCCAAGACAGTGAAGACCATGGTACAAACGCTATGGCACTACCCAAGAATAGAGAACAATGGTTTGATTTTGAAGTGTCCTTAGCCTAGAAGAGCTGCTTAGCATAGCTAAAGAGTCTCTTCTACCCTTACCAAGAGGAAATTAGCCACTGAACAATTACAGTGCAGAAGTTAACCCCTTGAGAGAAGAAGAATTGTTTAGGAATCTCACTGTTGTCAGGTGTATGAGGACAGAGGAGAATATGTGGACAATAGGCCAGACTATTCGGTGTGTGTGTGTGTGAAGGCAAAGGGAAAAAGAACCGTAACCAGAGAGAAGCATCCAATGTAGTACTGTTTGGCCAGTCAAAAGACGCCATACCTCTCTAGCGGTAGTATCTCAACAAGTGGCTGGTGCCCTGGCCACCCTACAACCTTAATTACTATATCATTAACGGTATTCATATATAATAACAACAATCGTTTAATGCCTAATGTAAAGTAAAGATTCCACAGATATAATTTCATTTCTAATTGCATCATCTCTATCATGATGAGAGATATTTGTATTTGACCTTATATTGCATTGTTTATCTTATGTACTTCATCAAAACTATCAAGTTTATATATTTGTTGTTAATGAATAAATCTGGGAGACAATATGTGAAGCTTTAAATAGAATGTTAACAATACTTGCCATAGATTTAACCCCTTCTTGAGTACCAAAAAACTAATTTGCTGTTAACTGGAAAAAAACCATGGATTATATTTACATCATCCATGTATAGTAGTTTGAGCTTTGCTGGCTTCTTACTTTTGATTTGAAAGAATCTTAAATAATAACAAACACTGTGGTTGAGCTACACCCTCACTGCCACTCCTCAAAAACTAACCCAAGTAAAGACAAAAATTTGGTCTCATCCACTTGTAAATACTAATCATCAGTGTATGATTAAGCCAGTCTATCACATTTTTTTTTTTTAATTAACTGTCTTCCGTTTGGGTATACTACTGACAAATTTATCCATCTTCCATTTACAATCCTGAAAAATAAAGTTATGGGAGAGTTGAGTGTTACGCGAGAAATATTCATTCTCTCAACCATATAGAATCAATATCGTCACAATCATTTTCTCATATATATATATATATATATATATATATATATATATATATATATATATATATATATATATATATATATATATATATATATATATATATATATATATATATATTTATATATATATATATATATATATATATATATATATATATATATATATATATATATATATATATATATATATATATACATACATATATATATATATATATATATATATATATATATATATATATATATATATATATATATATATATATATATATATATATATATATATATATATATATTGAAGATCCATTGTTTGGGCTTTTAAGTACTAAAATATTCGCTTTTTCACTTGGAAAGTCAACAAGAAAATGCTTTTAATGATATTGGGATCGTTTAGAAATTCAAAATCTAATTGTCATTAGATGGTAGATTGATTATAAAAACGCGTCTAACTGCTCGTTGAATGGTAACAGCTCTCTTCCATAATTTGCCAATGTTATGAAAACAGCTGAAAATAAAATTTGGTAGTACATAAATGAGTATAGACAAATTTCCGATAAAGATGAAATGTTAATGTAAATGGATTGCTGATAATAATAATAATAATAATAATAATAATAATAATAATAATAATAATAATAATAATAATAATAATAACCAAAATAATAAAATTAATAGTAATTACAATAATAATAATAATAATATTAAGAGTAATAAAAATAATAATTATAATAACAACAATAATAATAATAAGAATAATAATAATAATAATAATAATAATAATAATAATAATAATAATAATAATAATAATAAAAATAATAATAATAATAATAATAATAATAATAATAATAATAATAATAATAATAATAACCTATTGATTAAACCTGTAATCTATGCAAAATTCTCAATACAAATCTTCACTTTTCACATCTACTATAAGAGACTACCAGGGAGAATATGATATAGAATTGATTCCTTGATCATGTAATTGTCAATAGACTTCTGCATGATAGGTAATAAGTACATGATACGGATTAGTTAATGCAGGACGACTATCTCCATTATCAACATGAATAGGCATTCGATCACAATAATCAGGAGGTTCTTTGGGTAATAAAAACATATCTTGATTTATCAGGAGTAATGTTAGTACAAGATCTTGAAGTTTAATCACATGGTCAGATGAGATATCTATTTGTATAGTAGCAATTAGACTGTTAATGTACCAACCTGTGTTATCGTGCTACCTCATACTTTATCATGTTTGAATTTTTTGACGTTCTCTTAATAAATTCATGATCTGTTGGAATCAAGTTGATTGCATTCTCTTCGCTTCTCAGTTATCACCTAACCTCACACATACTTTTTCTTCTTCAAGCTTTTGTATACTCACTATTACGGTAGATATTCAATTGTTATGCAGAAAACAGTTGCCCTTTTGGTAAGTCTATTTCATAGTACACGTCCGGCTACAGTTTTTCTAAATGATCCTGTGAAAATTCGAAATAGAAATTCCTCTTAATAAAAGGTTCATCAGCCTTTGTTTCTTTCATTTCCAAGGTTTCCAATTCTCTTTATAATTCTGTTTTCTATAACTCATCCAGTCGTTTTTTCTCGAAGAAGGTGTGTCGATTTCAACGAAGATTAAACCCATAAATCCTTCTTCGCTATTGTTCATTAGACTGGATTTCAGTCGTGGAGAGCAAATGGATATAGGCGGGACATTTCATAAATAACGAATTTTCTTAATATCTATCCAATTTGACATACCCTGACATAACAGCTGGAAAGAGAAGTATTTACTATTATAAATCTACGAGAACTTCTATCTCGAAATCCCTCAATGCCTCTTCCCCCAGAATACCCAATTATTCAGCCGTCAGATCCAGCAAATCGTTTTGATGAAAAGAATCAGAAATCTCTATATCCTGTAATATATGATTGGCAGGCTTTAATGGAGGTGAATCCTTTTAATGAGGATCACTTGGATTGGTAACTTGCTGACTAAGACTAGCCATTCAAAGATCATGCTTTCACGAAAAGGTTAGATTTATAATTGGATTGCTTAAAGGTAATATAAAAAATACCAATTAGATATTAGCTGATTCTATTGAAATATATTTATAAGAAAAGGTGTTTAGTGATGAAAGTTAATTTCCTCTTTTACTATTAGGGTTTTGTGATAATAATACCTGTGATGAAATTAGTTATGATAAATATTTCATAATATGCATAATTTCTTATATATTCACATAATTCCTTTTTGAGAAAAAAAAAAAAAAGAATAACGATGATCAAAATCGAAATGAAATATTTCATATTTCTGATAAGGATATGCTTCGAATACAATATATTCTTCCTCTTTTTAGTGTTTCTTCATATATACACACAAACACACACACACACACACACACACACACACACACACATATATATATATATATATATATATATATATATATATATATATATATATATATATATATATATATATATATATACATATATATATATATATATATATATATATATATATATATATATATATATATATATATATATATATATATATATATATATATATATATATATATATATATATGTATATATATATATATATATATATATATATGTATATATATATATATATATATATATATATATATATATATATATATATATATATATATATATATATATATATATATATATATATGCGTAAAAATCACAGGAAAACGTGATGCTCAGATTCAGAAGAACCACAGGGAAAATGAAAATACGAAATATACGATTAAGTACTGACTAGTTTCGTGATACTTCTTCAGAGGACTGATTTATTGAGAGAGGTTTCTTTACATTTTATAGGAAAAGTAAACCTACGTTTACTTTCCCTAAAAAATTTAAAAATAAACCTCTCTCAAAAAATCAGTCCTCTGAAGAAGTATCAGGAAACTAGTCAGGACTTAATCGTATATTTCGTATTTTCATTTTCCCTGTGGTTCTTCTGCATATATATATATATATATATATATATATATATATATATATATATATATATATATATATATATATATATATATATATATATATATATATATATATGAATATATATATGAATATATATATAAAAAAAAGAATAACATTGATCAAAATCGAAATGAAATATTTCATATTTCTGATAAGGATATGCTTCGAATACAATATATTTTTCCTCTTTTTAGTGTTTCTTCATATATACACAGAAACATATATACATATATATATATATATATATATATATATATATATATATATATATATATATATATATATATATATATATATATATATATATATTTATATATGTCTATATGAATATATATATTTTATGTATATAAAAAAAAGAATAACGATGATCAAAATCGAAATGAAATATTTCATATTTCTGATAAGAATATGCTTCGAATATAATATATTTTTCTCTTTTTAGTGTTTCTTCATATATACACAAAAACACACACACACACACACACACACACACACCCATATATATATATATATATATATATATATATATATATATATATATATATATATATATATATATATATATATATATATATATATATGCGTGGAAATCACAGGAAAACGTGATGCTCAGATTCAGAAGAACCACAGGGAAAATGAAAATACGAAATATACGATTAAGTCCTGACTAGTTTCGTGATACTTCAGAGGACTGATTTATTGAGAGAGGTCTCTCTACATTTTATAGGGAAAGTAAACCTACGATTACTTTCCCTATAAAATTTAAAAAGAAACCTCTCTCAAAAAATCAGTCCTCTGAAGAAGTATCAGGAAACTAGTCCAGATACTTCTGAAGGTGTAAAAAAAAATACATATACTTTTTTTTTTTTTTTTTTTTTTTTTTTTTTAAATAAATTCTGTTGAATTCTTACCTCGGAAGTTATCAGCTATTCTTGGGAAGCGGCAAGATGATGTACTTTTATTTGTTCATGTGTTGGAGAGTTAATAATATTACTCCACTTGGGTAAATGTGATTGTGGTAGTTCAAGACTTAGTTAGTCTTGTTAAGTTTCTATAACTCCCATAATATCTTAAGATTTTGAAGGTCTTTTGACGAAAGTTCCAAATATTGATGTTGAAGTAATAAACTATACTCTGCTGTGCAACTTAGCTTCAACATGGGCCTTGAACCACGTGATTTCTGTCTTATAACTTATAATGCTGTACAGAAATCCTTTGATTGTCCTTGATGCTCATGCTGAAATTGACCCCGTTTTCAAATTCAAACAGTTCGGAACTGGTTGAGTATTTTTATACAAGTTTTAAGTAGTATATTGGAAAGAGAAGTATTCAATAGTTGCCATATAGGGTATAGGATTATAATATCAGATTTTCATGAGGGTAGTCTTCTTGACTCATTACTTCTCATTTTATATACGCATATATGTGGAAAGCTGAAGTCCGAAGACATTTCTCTTATGTTTTATTCTGAGAGAAAACGTGCAAAGTGCAGTATATGATAACAATCAATTAACATTTAATAATCGTAATGACAACAACAACAACAATAATAATAATAATAATAATAATAATAATAATAATAATAATAATAATAATAATAATAATAATAATAAGCTAATGAATAAAGTAATAATGACAACATCAAAACAACGGTTGTAATAAATAAAAATTATAAAAACAAAGTTTCATAACTAAATTAAACGTTAGATGACATTGTATGAGTAAAAGTGTCTAACTGTATATGCTAAAATTTGCTGAACAAATATATATATATATATATATATATATATATATATATATATATATATATATATATATATATATATATATATATATATATATATATATATATATATATATATAAAAATGTTTTAATCAGTAAGGAGAAAAATTTTGCGCTTTTCCAAGAATATGATCTAAAACGTTTTGTTGTTCACATTCACTCTTCGTGAATAATTTCTCATCTTCTTTGTTTAGGGTATTTCACACCTCGATGAGCATGTTCAATGTGATTGTCGTCTGGCTGCTCCTTCTTTCATAACTCTTCGAGTATTCCATAAAGTTCCCACCTCCTATGTAAGGCTTCTACTGTATTTTTGCATGCGTCGAATTGCTAATTGCGTGGAGTCATGTAATAATCAAATAATAAAAGGTAATGATGGCGGGGCACGGATGATACCGCCATTATGCTAACGCTTTCTTGTTTGTCCCGCAAAGAGAGTAAAGGGAAGACAGGAAAGCCCGCCTATAAAAAAAAAAAAATAAATAAATAAATAAATAAATAAATTAAAAAAAAATGAAAAAACAAAAATCTGCTTTAGTAGCGCCATCTATTGCGAACACACCCTACTAATTAGCTATAAAAAAAAAAAAACTCTACGTGGTTTGGGTACTTCGGAAAGTTCACATGATACTATAGAAATTATCCAATAATGGCTTACACATTATTCATTTAGTGATTTTTTCATCGATCTATAATAAATCATATTGATCATTAGACTACCTATATTATTTTTCATACATATATAGCTTGCTGCTTATTCATTTACAAAATGCAAGTTAAGGTTAGGCTATGTATTTCATGTATATATAATTTTGCAAATATAACTTACAGAATATTTGAAAGACACGGTTCCGAAAAAAGGACCCATGGCTAGGACTAAACTAGGAGAGGAGAAGGAAATTGGTGGATGGTATAATTTTGTTTTAGGATTGTTAACAGTCACATTTTTCTCATACCTTATGGAGAGATGGTCAGAAAAAGAGGCTTACTTTTTTCGGCATTTAATGGGATTTTTATTACTAGAGGTACAAGTTTGCACTTTCATTAGTAAAATAAGGACCTCTCGAAGTGGCCTTAGAATCTATTAGGCACTGTTTCAATGTATAATCTAGGACTTTGATAAAGTACACATTTTGCAAGTTATAATCATATATACATTCAGTGTCCAACCTTACCTTTTGCATCGATATATGGGAGGAAAAATGCACCATTAAATGATAGTTTATGCTTGAAGGGCAATACATTCATCATAAGCTCCTTGTGTTACATATGGCGACAAACTGCTATATAAGGATAAGGATAAGGATAAGAATAAGGATAAGGGTAAGGATAGGGAAGTGGGGAATATGAGGAAAGAAGAGTACCCCTGGATACAATACGTTAAGGATTAGGATAAGAATAAGGATAAGGATAAGGATAACGATAGGGAAGTTGGGAATATGGGGAAAGGAAAAGTACCCCTAGATACAATTCAGTTTATAGCCCGAGGGCAGGTACTCGGGATGGAAAAGATAAGAAAAAAGGGAGAAAGAATAAAAGAGAGGGGCAGACCCTCATGCGATGTTAGATAGTATTAGAAGCAGTTTGAGAAAAGAAAAGACAGGCAGTGAGAGGAAATGTTTTTTGGTTCAATGTCTAGCCCTTGCTACAGGAGTCTGCTTTTCTGACACCTATTTTGATGGTTTAAAAAGGGTATGATTGTTGAAAAATTATGATGTTTTAATGAAATATCAAATTAACTGTTGAAATGATAATTAATGATGATTTTTTTTTCTTTTTTTCTTTTTTTTTGAAATCAGATGTTATATATCTGGGCCTCGGAGGATCACAATTGATCTTAGGCTCCAGTCTCCTCCACCAGTTATGATCACGAGCATGTTCGATCGTGAGATTTCTAGTTAGGGTGCAAAGAACGTCATCATCTAAAGCAAGTTTGTCCCGGGTTTTCTGGCCAAGCCTGTGGAACCTGACAATTAAGAAGCTCAAATTTAGAATACTGATGCAATTCCCGTAGCTTATTGTGATAGGGAGGGCTCTCTTTATAGGCTCTCCTCAAAGCCCTATTTTGTATTGCCTGCATTTTATTTAGTGAAGTTTTGCTGAGTATTCCAATTATTATAGTGGGGTATTTTAACTGAGGTCTAACTAATAATTTATATAAACGAAGATGGGTTTTAGTTGACGGATTTTGAAACCATTTTAATTTATTGAGTTACCTTAGAAGCAGTTACTCTCACCTTAACAAGAGGAAGGATGCCAGAATTTTGGAAGTTACACCCAAGTATTGTTGTCTTCTGTTTAAATGGAATTCTTACATTGTCTACTATAATTTCTGCAGGATTGCGAACTGAAATTCAGAGGAGCTGAAATTTGTTCATATTTCTTGTTATTTTCCATTTCTTTTCGTAGTTATGATTTTTTTTTTTTGTATCTCCCTGACCGTCTTTACCTGTAACATTCGTTTATTTTTATTAAGGATAGTTATTACTTGGGTGTGGACATCTGCAAACATGATTTGTGGACAACCTTGAAAAGGAGGAGGGGTATCTTTGATGTAAAAGTTATAAAGTGAAGGGGAGAGAACACTACCCTGAGCAACTCCAGAAAATAGCGGAAACTCTGGTCCTATAAACTCTTTTATCTTGTTCATGGCCACTCGATTGTCAAGAAAGTTGCATAATAATCTGGTTGCTAAATTTGGTAATTGTGCTTCTATCAACTTGTATTTAAGACCCTCATGCCATACCTTATCGAAAGCTCGGCTGACATCTCTAGAAATTAAGTTACAGGTACCTCTAAGACTTGACTTGACGTCAATGAATTCATGAAGTCGGGCTAATGCAAGTTGGGTCCCTTTGCCCCTTGTAAATCCATATATGTTTTTATTTGTAAGTAAATTTTCCTCAAGAAAATCATCAAATCTTTATTTAATAATTATTTCAATAATCTTCCCGGGAGTCTCTAATAAGGATATTGTTCTATAATTAGAAACTGAGGTGAGATCTTTGCCCTTTTTCCCTACAAAGGGAAGTAATGCTCTTTTGAAATATTCAGGCCAATATCACATAATCAGAGTTTCATTGAAGATGTTGCAAAGGCGATCATTGAATTTGGTAAGTTTTTAAGGATATGTTTATTGACTTTAGAGTGGCCTGGAGCTTTGTTTTTAAAACTTCTAATTATTTTGATTATATCTTGAAGTTGGATAGGTTTGAGAAAAGGGTCAACTTCGTCAAGCCTCCCAAGATCTACTATATCATAAGGTATATGATCAGGATGTTCACGGATTGTCTCAGTGACGTGCTGCTCGTGTTGTTGGTCAAACCTTATATTTTCTATTGTGTTTATTTTAAAGATATTGGACCAGAAGTCTCTGAAGATCACTTGCTGATCTTGGGATGAATAGATATTTTCGTTTTTAGGGGTGATGTATGCTATAGGTTGAGATGCTGAGCCTAACAGTTTTCTGATCATATTCCAAAATTTTGCAGGGTCTTTAAAGTAGTCTTCACATTTATCTAAAAGAGCCTCCAAGGTTGAATTAATAAGTTCAACAGATTCTATTTTGTTCCGTTCTTGTATATTATGAATGTAATCTAAGAGTTGATGTATGGGACCTTGGATATTAATTATTTCTAGGGCTTGTCTATAACGGATCTGTAGTAGTTTAAAAGAATCTGTTTCTTTGGTATGAGTAGGGTGACCATTTATTTGAACAGCCAAAGGGGGACAGAAGTATATAACTATGTGCATTTGCACTCATATTGAGTCATCATGGCATAAATGCTTAAGTTTAATAAATAAATATTCTCAAAAACAGGCTCTGATAAAAGGTCTTCTATTTACTGTGCTTTTATTCAGACATTACTACTGACATTTTAAATAAAAATTGTTATCTATTCTATTAGGTAAAATTGTTAAGATTGTCACACAAAGAGAGGAAAAAAATACAAAATTCTTTAGTACATTATTAGAGTTATTCTATCTTAACTAAGTATATTCAATAACAAACTATGATAATTCAGAACGGCTATCAATTACAGTGTTTTTATTCAAAAATTATTGCTTACATTTTAAACAGAAAATTATTCTTCAATTCTTAAGGAAATTTGTACACATTACATAAAAAGAGGAAACAAAATCTTATATCATTCCTTGATGTATTTTTTACTTGATTTGAGTTTCTTTAGGAGCGATGGGCAAGTTTCCAAATATTCATTAAATTCACTGAAATTCAAGTCGAAGTTACATTTCACTATTAGTGCAGACTTCAAAGTAGATACTTGTAACTGGTGTCCAGATGTTGTTCATCAGGAAGAACACTATCTGTAGGAGTATTGGAACCAGGTAGACTAAGACAAAATTCAATATCTTTTGTTATGTTTCTGAAAGGAATGATTTATTATCAAAATAGCAGAAAATATCTACCCATTTTCTATCCACCTCGACATCACTTACTTTCCACTGTTACATCTTTTCATCGGTCAAGAAATTTTTCACCCATGTAATTTCGTCAAAAAGTTATTTATCATCTATTTCTAAATCAGGTCTTATCCATTGAATAAAGTTCACTGCTTCCTGAACCTGAGACCAACATATTGAATTACTCTGAAGAAGGACCCAATCAAAATTTTTCAGTTCATCAAA
>NC_090743.1:98193239-98198239 GCF_036898095.1 Palaemon carinicauda | reverse complement strand
GTGGTGCGGCTATCTTGACAAAAATACAATGTTTCAGAATCTAACCCATAACTATACCAATGTTTTTGTAATAACTTCGTGCATGTATCATCCAAATATTTTATCCTACATCTTGTTTGTTATTTTGTTATAAACCATCAAAGTTAATTTTATAGCGCTACGTGGTATCTTGCCGGATGGCCAATGGGTGAGTCTGGATTGTCTTTCATGGGTGGGGGAGTTGGGTAGTATGTTGGGTGTCACCCACGGTATCACCGGACTGTTTGCAGCCGGTACAAGTTAGCGATTTTTATTTACTACATTCCTACTATGTAATGAATGTTTTAGGCTATTGTTAACAAATAGCCTTTACTATATATAGAAAAGTGTAGTGATAAAAAAAGAAATTAATTTATATTTTCAAATCCTATGATATAGAATTGTATCTACTCCTGAAATAATGATGATTTTAGTTGATGTAGTCACATTTACGATTTACAAACACTTTATTTGTTTTGGTTTTTTTCCTTTATCTATTCATAAAGTGACTATTGTTACCATTGCAATTGTTTTAAATCTGTTTAAAATAATATATCATATTTAGAGAGAATATAAATTTTTACTTACAATTTTGGTAAACCAACTTAGAATATTTGAAGGAACACATTGATTAAAAGTAATGCAATATCATAGTCTTTTACAAATATATATAGTATTTATAACCTAAAAAATCATAATATTTAAAGTAAATAAAGAGAGCAATAATTATAATCATATTGAAAACATATTATTGAAATATTGTATAGATAAACATAGTAACTAATAACCTCATGATCTGGCCTATGTGTTCAGATTAATTACAATTGGTTTTTATGACATCTTTAAGCATTTGTATATAGTAATGCGTATATCAAAAGCATCACCGCATATCAAAATATACAGTATATACGGTATATACAAAAGATAAAGAAAATTCCTTTTATGGATATAAATAATGAATATAGGCTATATAAAACATTTCTTAAAAAGATTATTCTCTCTCTCTCTCTCTCTCTCTCTCTCTCTCTCTCTCTCTCTCTCTCTCTCTCTCTCTCTCTCTCTCTCTCTCTCAATATTTATTTTGGGTATGCCAGTGACGAAAGCAGTCAGTTGGACATAAAGGGACATTACATTCAGCACAGATAGTTGTAACCAGAGTTCTTTTCTTTGGTCGCCGGGAAGTATTTGCGCAGACATAGCAGTTTAGATGTTTCTCCCTGTTTTGTACCTCATCATATATTGTGTGTTGGAGATGATGATAGCTAATATAAGCTGCTCCCTGCAAACGATCAGGTACTTCTCCCGGAGGATGTCCACGACGTCCAAGTCTGCTACTGGTCACGGTGCCATATTTTTCAAGAAGTTGGTATGAAACGTTGTAGATAAATTCACGAAATTTTAATTTCTTGCAAGTTGGGTCGGATGTCTTTGCAAGCCAAATATTGTATGCATTAAGCATAATGATGTCAATAAGATGAAGAATGATTTTGTGGTACCACTTGAATGATTTCCTCATACACTCTGTCCCACTTAGCTGGCAGTCACTCTTATCTACAAGGCGCATATTTTCGTTGTAATCAACAACAACATCTGGCTTACAGATTTTCTTCTTAGTCCTGTAGTGGACCTTACCTGTGTTCACTATGTCACCTTTATGTATGGTTGATAAAAGGGTCACAGGCTTTCTATCTATCCACTTGACGGCCAATGTCTTGTTAGTTGTCTCCCGTTGTACGGTTTTGACTTTTGTTTTTCTCTTTTTTTTTTTTAGTTTTACTACTTATGTTTGCAGTTTCATCCTCATTAGGGGAGTCACTGTCACTAGGATTGTCATAAGAGGTGGATGGGACATCAAATTTGGGCATATATTTCCTGCTTTCTCTCACTGTTCCACACGCCCCTGTAGCGTTGTCATGAAGGAATTGTGCCAATGTAGGGCTACTGTACCAATTGTCAGTATACAATATATGTCCATGACCCATATAAGGTGCCATCATTTTCTTGACTACTGCTCCTTTTGGTATATCTATATCTGTTCCAGTATATACTATAATATCAAGCACTATTCCTGTTTCACAATCACATAAAACAAACAGTTTGATCCCAAATCAATGACGCTTGCTTGGGATATGCTGTTTGAAGACAAGTCGCCCTTTGAAAAGTATAAGGGACTCATCAATCACAATTTGCTGGAAAGGATGAAAGACCTTTTTGAAGTTTGCAACAACTATACTAAGGAATGATCTTATTTTCCAAATTCGATCATTTGCGATTGGTCTCCCGTTGTCAGCAAAGTGCATGAAACGAGTGAACAGTAAGAATCTATCACGGGTCATGAATTTTGGAAAAATTGGAGAAGGAATCAACGGGTCTTGTTTCCAATAGTCTTGTAATACATGTTTTTTCATGAGAGGCATCAGTAGTAGTAATGCAAAATAAACATAAATTTCATGGACATCTGTGTCCACCCATTTGTGAACTCGTGAATTTTGTGTGAAAGAGAACTTTTCCGTTACCCACCGGTAGTACTTATTAGTTTCACATACAATAAGGTCAACTAATTCTTCATTGAAAAGCGCAAGAAAATATTCATTTTCTCTTGCAGTGTCATCACAAGGCCACTCATTTGTTATGCCAGCGCAATTACCATCAAAGGGATGAATGTCGGGAATAAAGTTATTGATATCAGACCAAATATAAGACTGAATATTTCCTTCTCGTATTTTATGCATGTTACCTATTTCATTCTCTTCATCTTCTTCACTTTCTCCAATGTCCCCTCCATCTGAACGGAATAATATAGATTCAAAATCATCTTTGCTGTCATCAGAGGTCCCTATCTCACCACTATCACTATCACCGCAGTTGATGTCATCATCTATATCCTCGTCTGTTTCATCTTCGGAAAATAACATGGGTAAGAATTTGCTCGGTGTCAGATTCTGTAAATGGCGTTTTTTGTTAATGATCGTGGGAGGGGCCGATGTACTAGGCATTGCATCAGCATCACATATGTGTTTTGGTGCTGTCAGTATGACATCGGTAGCAATACTTTGGTATTGCTTCTTTTCTTGTGGTACATATTTTCCAGTAACACTTCTCTTCACACCGCCCTTTCTTCCAACTTCCTCTTTGTGGGGTTTTAATTTCTCCTTGTGACATTGCATTTGTTTCTTTTGAGAAACAGATTTTCCTATTAGTCTTTGTGGTCTCGCAGTGCTTGCCAGAAGATGTCACAGTCTCCTTTTTCCAAGGATTGTTATGACGTCCAGTCATGGCGACAAAAAGTGACATACAAACAAAGTCAGAAACAAAGAATACTAAATTACTTTAATTGTTATCAAAATAGCTTTAGACAACCAATAAAAAAAAAAACGCTTATTATAATAGTAACGCATACTCCTTGTAAACAACCCTCCAGTTACTTATAATAAAATTATACTTTGTAAACAAACACTCGCGGATATTCAAAACAAAAACATTCGGTATTGTTGTCATAATTTTAAACTAGGCAACCGCCGTCCTGACGTAGGATTTGAGAGTTGCCACGGGTTTTATTTCCCTCCCTACACGATATATTACGATGTGATATCGTTAGTGTGTATGTATGTTGTTATATGTTATTTTTTTCATCGTTTATGTTTCTAATATGTTAATATAAAATCAGTTTTAATTGAAAATAATTACAATTCGCCTTTTTCCCTTGAAAAAAAGTTAAAGTCCGTATATGGAAAGGCTTTATATTATACATAATTATATAGGTAAAATAAAGTTATAAACATTAAAATTTCTACCAGAAATACTGTTTTATCATAAGAAAAATAATAAAAGTCGAATAAGTTCTCAAGGGAATTTGCAAGAAGAGATAGAGAATTGCGCTCTGAAGAGGCTTATAGCAGTCTCCCATACAGCCGCTCAAGAGGCTTGTAGCAGTTCTCGGGTTAAGCACATCTGTCTATTCATTGTACCACCAAAATTGCTGTAGTTTCATGGAAATTCATAAGCCGGTTTGTTAGATATTTGGGAAAAACACTATTACACGGCCTCTGGAAACGATAGTAAATATGAAATATTTATTTCAGTGTTGTTACTGTTCTTAAAGTATTTCATTTTTATTGTTAATTACTTCTCCTTTTCCCTTGTTTCCTTCCTCACGGGGCTATTTTCTCGATTGGAGCCCCTGGGCTTATAGCATCCTGTTTTTCCAACTAGGGTTGTAGCTCAGCAAGTAATAATAATAATAATAATAATAATAATAATAATAATAATAATATTTACTATCAAATATTGATATAAACTGGTAACTTGCGTGTTGCGGTAGCCTAATTACCATTCATTTACTTTGTTAATTGTCTTTCATTTACTGTACCTTCACAACATCACTTTTGCTCTCCTTTACATCAAAATGTCAAAATTTATCAAAATTGCACTCTCTGACATATTATTGTTGGTGTGTAGACATAGTATTATAGGAGTGCAGCAGATGTAAAAATTATTGCTGGATTTGGAAAGCCTCTGTGGAATTTATGCATAACCTTCATACGGAACTGAATTATTTTTCGTTTCTCATTGCTATTCCCAAACAGTTCTGATAATATCACCCGTCCACAATCCATTAACGATTCATTATCCGTTTCTTTATCTTTGCATCTGCATGTACTGTCAATATTTTTATGACTTTCTTCTTTCCCCTATTTATACATACGTTAAGCGGTCAGTTACCGGATGTGACCTCTCAAATGCCTTATATCAAAGGCATCCTCTTCCAAGAAACCTCTTCTCCCCATATCATCCTTCACTTTATCTCACCATCTAATTCTAGGCCTTCTCGATCTTTCCCCCTAAACAGGTTTCAAACCCCCCCCCCCCCCCAAGCCTCCTCACTCCCTCCCCACCATCCATCCTCAACATGCGTCCCCACCATCTAAGTCGTAACACTCTTATCACACTGTAATTTTTACTACCTCTGTCATTCTTCTAAT
>NC_090743.1:98155739-98188239 GCF_036898095.1 Palaemon carinicauda | reverse complement strand
TAAGAGCCTCCCTCACTTTCTCTCAGTACCTATAGTGTGTTCTTTCCAAAGTGATTCTGTGCTCCCAAAGTATATCGTGTGTAGTGAGTTAAAACATTGCTGTAAAATTGCCAGGGGATTTTAAAGATATTGTGTTGTGGTGAGTGTTGGCATTGTGTAAATGTTTGTAATTGGCTCTGTGAAAGTAAATTCGGGAAGTTACGAAGTTTATCAGTTACTTTTTGTAAGATCTTTAAGAGTTTAAACAGTAGAGTGTAATTATTTCTTTTGACTTAGTCTAAGGTTTTATACAGATTTAATATATTTCAAGTCAAGTGAATGTATAATTTACAGAGCATAATATTTTTTTGTCTTAATATAAGTTTTGTTCAGACTAAATATTTTCAGTTATTTATTTTGGTTTTTATGTAAATTCTTTCAAAGTGTTATAATTTATATAAAATACATTTATTTTTGTAAAGAGTGTATTTTCTCAATTACTATTGTTTATTTTATACTACTTCGTAGTGAGATGTGGTTTTAAATGGTTGTTGATAATAATTACCCAGTTTTGTTTTGAGTGTACTTAAGAGACCTTTGGATATTCAGTGTTTTGTATATTACTGACTGGGACTTATTTAACTGTCTCAGAGTTCGGGTGTTAATATCTGTAAGTGTAACAGAATTAATGTAAAAACAAACAGGTAACTTTGGAACTCGGGAGGTTTTATAACTTACCAGCCGTAATATATATAACACTATATTTTGGTTCTCAGACCTGGGGATATCTTATAATATATATATATATATATATATATATATATATATATATATATATATATATATATATATATGTATGTATGTATGTATGTATGTATATATATATATATATATATGTATGTATGTATGTATGTATGTATGTATGTATGTATGTATATATATATATATATATATATATATATATATATATATATATATATATATATATATATATATATATATATATATATATATATAGAGAGAGAGAGAGAGAGAGAGAGAGAGAGAGAGAGAGAGAGAGAGAGAGAGAGAGAGAGAGAGAGAGAGATCCAGACACGTTGTTCTTTATTAATCAAATAATTCCGGATATGCAGCTATGAAAGAAAAGGATTTTTTTTTTTTTTTTTTTTTTTTTTTTTTTTTTTTTTTAGGATTAGGAGCACATGATGTCGTTAGCACTGATGTAGGACAACCCATAAAATTGAAATTATGGTTTTATTTCCTCACAGAATTCAAGAGTAAAGGCTACATATTGTTCGGAAGATGTCTTATCATAATATTATTTACCATCAGATTCTTTTTACTTTAATGATTCATTGACGACGACGCAGGACTGGTTTGAATTCATGAGCAAGCAAAAACTGTGGTAATCATGAAAATTACAGTGATTTG
Organism: Palaemon carinicauda; assembly: GCF_036898095.1. Taxonomy (NCBI): domain Eukaryota; kingdom Metazoa; phylum Arthropoda; class Malacostraca; order Decapoda; family Palaemonidae; genus Palaemon; species Palaemon carinicauda. The sequence continues at coordinate 98,186,829 of NC_090743.1, read as the reverse complement.
GAGGGTGATGATAGTTCCTTGAGTTTACCTGAAAGCGAAATACCAGTACCACAACACAATTAATAAGTTATGGATGACATTCCAAGAGGTACTTGAACAAGATTGCCTATACAAGAGAGATCTGCGCTACAGGACTTGCTGGTCTTGACAGGCAATAAGGGTTCTTTAAATGGTTTGTCCCCTCAATGAAAATCGGAAAATATAAGGGTTGTAATTTAATGTGGTTTTTTTACCAATTGAATATCCCTTACAGCCTTTGTAAAGAGCTTGATACCAGGATAGTACAACATAAATGATACTTGATCATTATATTTGACATGAGAAAAACTAATTTCTAGGAAGTAGAGTTATGCTAATTGTCAACTAACAAGGGCATTTCAATGGGATATTTTTTCCACATGTTGGAAAATCGGATTTGTTAGTTTTTATCTCAGAAATGCAAGGAGATATATAGGTAAAACCTCTTTTCTTCAAATTAAGAAATAGTGGATTTCAACTTCTTTCAATAATATTTTAAGTAAACTATTAATAGAATTTGCTCTCTTTTAAACCTTCTGCATATTGGATGGAATTATTCTAAACTAGACGGTCCCTCGGTAGAGCGTAGACCTCCACCACTGCAACTTATTTCTTGACCCTCTGCTCAATTTTTTCCATGACCTTTCACCTTATCATGTATTAGTTGGCGTGGATTTTTATACTCAAATATTAACCAAGTTTGAAGTATCTGTGACAACAATGTCCAAACTTATGGTTGAACACGGGAATTAGACATATTGCATGCCCGTGACCTTGACCTTTGACCTTGACCTTCCAAAATTAAACATTTCAGGCTTTTTACATATAAGTCAATCTCTGCAAATTTCATTATTCTATGATGAAAGTTGTGGCCAGAAAACTTCACAAACAAACACACACAAAAAGAAACACAAACCTACAAATAGAGGGTAAAACCTAACCTACTTTTAACTTCGTTGGCGGAGGTAAATATCGTCAATGATTAAACGGACAGATAAGTAAATATCATGCACAAGCCGAATAGAGAGTATTATTATGTTATATAGAGGCTTGTTGTGATGTAATACTGATATTATGAAGTGAAAGGGTTCCTATTTCTGATTGATTTTTCCATTCAATAACAAGATGGCCTTCAAAACCATAAAAGCTCAGGCATGGTTGAGTCTTACGAAGCAGTTGGGCGAGTAATTTTGATCTTAGATATGGAAAAGGGGAGTTGTAGCTGTTTTATTATTATTATTATTATTATTATTATTATTATTATTATTATTATTATTATTATTATTATTATTAGCTAAGCTATAACACTAGTTGGAAAAGTAGAATGTTATAAGCCCAAGGGCCCCAACAGAGAAAAATAGCCCAGTGAGGAAAAGAAATAGGGAAATAAATAAATCATATATTAAGTAATGAATAATTAAAGTAAAATATTTTAAGAAAAGCAACAGCATTAAAATAGATCTTTCATATATAAACTATAAAAAAGAGACTTATGTCAGCCTGTTCAGCATACAAACATTTGCTGCAAGTTTGAGCATTTGAAGTTCTGCCGATTCAACTACCCGATTATGAAGATCATTCCATAACTTGGTCACGGCTGGAATAAAACTTCTAAAATACTGTGTAGTTTTGAGCCCGATGCTGTCAAAGACACGACTATTAGATTTAACTGCATATATAGTGTACTGCACGTGTATCACACACGCTCTTACGCTGTAAAGGTATTTCTGTTTATTTTATATATATATATATATATATATATATATATATATATATATATATATATATATATATATATATATATATATATATATATATATATATATATATATTTGTTATCACTTTCCCCTACCAATGATAACCTGTTCATGCCTGTATTTTCCTGCATTATTGTGTTTGAATTTTTGTGCCATTAGTTGCATTCAACTAGTCTCTCAGTCACTTCCTAACGGGTCGCTTGCACGTTTGTGACCAGCAGAGTGACCATCTCCCTCCCGCTTTCCGCCTTACTGCTGTGTCTTATTGTTTGATGATGCCACCTTCCTACATTGACTCTACTATCTAAACTACATCCCTGAAACTACCGTCCGCCGCTAGCGGAGAAGTGTTCGCATAAGTCCAGATTCGCATTAAGGGCGTGACTCTAGTCAAGCACCAAAGCAGGCTACGTTCTCGTTCCCATCTCTGAGGACACTTTACCGGAAATATCAGATTGGCTGTGGAAGCAACCAGACACGCCAATAACCTGCAAAGCCCTCAACTTATAACTCTTGGAGCAGTACTCGGCATCACCGGCCGCCTGCATGGTGAAACTTTTTCGGCTCTCTCAACAACCGTTTGGGGACCAAAAGGCTCCGCTCGCCATCAGAGAAATGACTGATATTGCTCGCTAACAACCTGCCACCGTTCACTCTACCCGTGAAGTGAATCAACCTCATGCCCTTTGGGTACAGCGCCTACCCGAACCTGGACGTGCTGCTATCCCCGGTGTAGATGCCCTTATGGACAGCCACTTCACCATCTTCAAGACCATCAATGCCTCCACTCCTGATGAAGGGGACAACTAATTAACATCGATTGAAGCTAGATGTGAATGTGGTCGAACACAGATGCCCATCCCATCCTGTGCCAGAGCTGGAACAAGGCCGACCATTACCCACATATACCACCTCTAAATTACACCCAAACCAACTACCTCTCCAGTAACTTTCTGATGGCCATCGACCGAAATTATGCTATTACCACTTCAAATTCGGGGCTGCTGCGAAGAAATGGGTGAATATTTGTCAGTAGCCAAAAAAAATGTGAAAGTAGGACATCGCTTGTGGCGGTGGCCTCCCCTGTCACTAATCTTTTCTTTTTATATGATGCAGATATGGGCATACAATTTTCGGTAGACATGGGTGCTTGCTGTTCTCTTCTGCCAAAGCCACTCTGTTTAAGTCTGCCGACATCTACTTGGTAGCTGCCAAAGGATCAGCGATACTCATTGATGTTCATGAAACATTCACATTAGGGTTTGGAATTGGCAATTATATTAGGATATTTCTCGTTACTGACATCCCATTGGTAATCCTCGGGAGCAAATTTCCCCTTAAACTTCCACCTCCTGGTCGATGTAGCTCACCTACGGTTAGTCAACGTGGATTCTTACTTCACAACACTTCCCCAGCCTGTCCCCTCTAACCTCGGTCTTCACATCAGGACACTCACGGATGTCTACGCCTTCCTCCCCACATCGTACCCGGATGTTATCCGTCCAAAACTTTGACAAAGTCCCACGTCTCCTGCGATACATGTTATTCATTACCATATTAATACGACGGAACCCCCAGTGTTCGCCAGATTCAGACGTCTGGCACCAGATCGTTTATGTTTGCCGAAATGGAAGAAATGGGTCTTTTCCAAAATGCCTCAAGCCCGTGGTTGTCACCCTTACATATCTTCCTGAAGAAAGATGGCTCCCTGCATCCTTGTAGGGATTACAGGTGCCTGAACATGCAGAGGGAACTGGGTCTCTATCACAACCCAAACATCACTAACGTAATCTCCTACTCGCTCAGAGGAAGGTTTTCTCCATGCTTAACTTCCTGAAGCGATATTATCAGGTGCCCATGACCCAAAAGGACATCCCCAATACCTCCATCAGTTTCCCCTTCGTACATACAGATTCAATTACTCCTGTTTTGGCTTTCATAATGCTGGAGCTATTGATTAAAGTCTCATTTATGGCATCTTAGGGGATCTCTCTTTCTGTGTATATTACGTGAACGACATACTTGTGTTCTCTTCCTCCAAATAGGAACACTTCCATCATCTATGCATTGTGCACAGCTGCCTACAACAGAATGGCCTTGAAGTCCATTACGACAAATGTACCTTTGGCGCCAACGAGGTATCATTCTTAGGGCACTACATCACTACTGAAGGAGTCCACCCCTTCCCTGAGAAGGTAGTAGCCATTCAAAACTTTGCCATGCTATCGACCGTCAAAGCACTGCAAGAATTCTTGGGCATGATCAACAATTATCACTGTCGCCCGCCAGCCATCCCTGCCAACAACCCCCCCCCCCCCCCCCGTACGCTCCCCTCAAGGGCTAGCCAAGAGACCTGAAGTGAGGTTCCCGTAAAAAAAACGGCCTTCTGCAACACAAAGAATGCCCTATCCACTACTGCTGCTCTCACTTTTCCATGTTGCATTGCACATCTCCTCTCCACTGATGCCAGCGATATTGCTATTGGAGCAGTCCTCGAGCAGGTGGTCAACGGCTAGCCCCGCCCATTGTCCTTCTTCAGTAGAAAACTGTCCAAGGTGGAATCCGCTTACTCCACCTTCGACTGCTAATTGCTGGAGGTACAATTGGTTGTCAGTCACTTTCGCCACTTGTTGGAAGGGCACCCTTCGTCATTCTTATGCACCAAATTCATCTGGTACATGCCTTCACTCGTTAGTCAGACACCTGGTCTACCCGTCAACGCTGACAGCTCTACACCGTAGCTGAATTCCATTGTACCCTTCAGCACAACCCTGGGAAAATTAATCTTGTTGTCAATGCTATGTCCAGAAACACATTGCCGCCATTCACCAAAAGAAAAAGAACCAGAGTACCAAGCATGCAGGGCATCCTGCATAGCCTCTGTTGGGAGAACGTCCTTCTTGACAACTCCAACGCATCCCTCCTCTGTGACGTCAGTTTTGGTAGACATAGAACGTGGATACCTTCTCCCATGCGCAAACAAGTGTTTGATTTCATTCATGGATTTCACATTCTCGCACCGTTCTACTGCACAGCTACTGAAGGCAAATTTCATTTGGCATGGCATTACTAAAGATGCTAAACCTCAAAAGTACATCAACACTCAGATTCAGGAGTGGGCACCTTTCCTCAACCTATGTAGTGCTTTGCCCACATTCACTTTAATGTTGTAGTTCCCCTGTCCACATCACAAGGACATCATTGCCTGTTTACCGTCATCAACCGCTCCACTCGCTGGCCTGAAGCCATTCCCATGGAAACTGCATTGCCTGCCTCGTGTACATTGGCCTTACTATCAGGATGGATAGTGATATTTGGTATCCCTGAGCATATTACTTCTGACAGGGGTACAACTTTCCCCTCTCAATTGTGGACAAAATTAGCGAACCCCCTGGTAATAGGCCTACATCAGACAACCCCATATAACGCTGCTGCCAACGGAATGGTTGAACCTTTTCATCTTACCCTCAAAGTAGTTTTGATATCCAGCTGCAAGGACTCCAACCAGTTTATTCAGCTTCCCTCGGTCTTCCTTGGACTAAGGACCCCTCCCAAAGATGCCCAGGACGTCTTGGCAGCTGAATTAGTATATGGCAACCCATTGATCGTTCTTGCCAAATCTTATCTGTCAGTACCTGTCATTGGTAGATACAATACTATTGAAAGAGTATGTTATTGAAAAGAAAAATTATATCTATTCGGAAAGTGTGACCAGCGAGACGAGATTCAACTACCGTAGTGTTTGGTGAAAGCAGTAATCACTTCATTGTCGTCAACATTTTGGAAACACATTGACCCTCAACGAAGAGTGCCTGCAGCAATAAGGGAGCTATCTTGTTTTGACCAAGGTGGCATCTCCTTAATCAGTGGAGTCAGCATATTTTGAGAAACCTAGCTTTCAGTTATATCCTTGTTTATGAAAAATATCATCACGGGTTGACATGTGCTGCCTCTTTTGTTATGACTTAACATGAGGTCCAGATTGCATCAGAAATTTGTTCTAAAAGCTTCCATGGCATGATAAAGTGGGTGTGTTTGAGGAAACCAATCGAGACACAGAATTGTTAAAATACTCCTTAATATGGAAATGACACCTGCCCATTGTAGTTAGCTCCACCTATATAAGGGTATATAAACCTCAAGAAGAGATTGTCCAGAGGAGGTAAAACAGGACGTAAGACAAGAGAGGAACTATGTCTGAAGCAGATGGGAACCACATCCTGACGAAATAAGAAGCAGAGAAGACCAGAAGTCTGATAGAGCCAGTTCACAACCTTCCCATCGGACAACAAATGCCTATATCCAAAATCCTGTTATGGCTGAGCAGAAGAGACGAATCAAACAGACAGCCCTCCCTGCTTGTGATGAGAGCTGGCCATCACTGCCTCAAACCTGGCCTTAGTTCTACAATAGCATTGAATTCTTGGACAAGACCCCGATGTCCTATTTGGATGCTACCTTTTCTGTGACGCCTTTGAATCCGAAGTCATAATGCTAGTTTTACCTGAACTTCAGCCACCCTTCTGCGACATTCTCAAGCCTGAAGCCTCCATACTAGTATCATTTCAGCAGCTGTAGACAACTATTCAACATTCCTTAAGTATTTCTACCTAACTGATGGTTCGCCTTTTTTATCAATATTTGAATGCATTCAATTTGTCAATAAAAGTGACGGAAGACGTAATATTGAATAAAGGTGTTATGAATTTTTTTGTGACTTTCTTTTTATATTCATTTCCCATATTTCAATATTGGGTGTCGGAGATATTTTGTTTGAATTATAAAAGGACCTGTAATGATCTAAGATCATAATAGCACCCATCTCCAACAATCTCCAGTGTCTACGTTACGTTGTGGGAAAATTTACTCTATGCCACCAGACGTACAAGTCCTCAGCTAAGCACTACATATAAACAGATCTGCAATCATCATTCAGGTTTTCCTGCGCAATGACACAAGTAAGTCACCATTAATTTCTCCTTACACGGGCCCTCTCCGCGTAATCTGTCGTATGCCCAAAGCATTCCTCCTCAACATGTGTGGCAAAGAAGATTGGATATCCATTGATCATCAAAAACCTGCATATGTCCTGCCAGATGACCCACCGACACTACGCCTTTCAAGAGCAGATTGCCTTATTTCACAAGTGTGTCTTTTTTAGAGTGTGGAGAGCCATATACTGCACGTGTATCACACACTCTGGTACACTGTAACAGTATTCCTGGTTTTTTTAATATTGTCTTTATCACTCTACCCTCGCACTGATATTCAGTTCATGGCTGTATTTTCCTGCATCATTGTGTTTGAATTTTTGTGCTTATGTTAACTGGAATGGGTTGTATATACGCATGGTCCGTCCAAAAAAAGTTAGTTGCATACAACTAGTCTCTCAGTCACCCTTTTACAGCTCACTTGCAAAATAGTATTATGAACACGATGGTACTGTGCGAGGAAATCTGAATGTAAAGGATGGTCAGAATTATGAAAAATCTTATGCAATATGAATAACGAACTAACTGAACGAGGGTGCTTTAGATTAATTAACTAGATCAGGAATAAGAAATTTATTATACCAGAAGTTCCTGTCCGACAAATTAAGATGAGAATCTGCAGGTGAATACTAGATAGGAGACTAATACTAGAAATAAGGCAGAATGAAAGAATTAAAACGTTCTTCAGGATAGATTAATTACCAAAAATGTTACCAGACATTCTGAATATGCCAGTTTTCAGTACATTTGAAGAAGACACAGACCTAATATGAAGGCCACCGAAATTTTAAAAGTATCATACACAGTTAAAGAAACATTATCAAAGCTGAGATCCGGAGTTTAGGAGCCACCATCCTCCTCCTACTTACAATCATACTTTGGGTTATGTTAGGATTTGACTTTACGCTTCATAATTTGCAACATACAGTAGTTTTAGCTAAATTTCTATTAAGTGATTCAGCAACCCCAGATCTACATTTAGCAGATGGAAGTAGCATAGTCTGCATATGCAACAAGCTTGTTTTCTAGGTCAAATCCACATTTCATGTGTATATACAGTAGTATGAAAGGTAATGGGCCAAAAATACAACCCTGTTGAACACCAGATATCACATTCTTATATTCACCACTATGGTGTCCATCAACAACAACTCTTTGTGATCTTTCACTTGAAATTCAATTATACTAAGAAACGACCCACCAATTTCCAACTGTTTGAGCTTGGAAACAAGGGCCTAATTATTAACACTGTCAAAGACAGCAGTAAAATCAAGGCCAATAACTTCGAACTTCCTAACCACAATGAAGGTATTTCTGTACAGCATTGGAGATTGTAAGAATGGCATCACATGCTCGAAGGTCTTTAGGAAAGCAAAATTGCAAACTAGAGAACAGATGATTATTTCCAGCAAACCTATTCAGACGTTTTGCCAAAAGACTTTAAAATTTTTTAGAACATATTGGAGTTATGGAAATTAGGCAGTAATCAGCTGGACTTGAACTACCACAAATGCATTGGCATACTGGAGTAACGTTACCAAAAGGAACCCCTTCTTCACAAGTTGTTTAAAATAAAAGATAATTTTAGAGCCATAAAATTTGCATTTTTTTGTGAAACACAAAGGAGAAATACCATTTGGGTCATTCAATAGGGCTTTCATTTCACGAGATCGAAAGCTAAATTATTTACTTTAGCTTCAGGAAAACAGGAATGAGGGAGATCAAGTTTCTCATTACTTTACATACTGTCAAACACATCAGCCAAAAGGTTGCCTTTCCCTTTGGACAGTGAGTTACAGAGCCATCTGGTTTAAGTGAAGGAGGATCTGTTGCGTTTACACCATAGAGTGCAGTTTTAAGGGAATCCCGCCACTTGTGTTCCTAGGTTATACCAGAAAGGGTTTCTTTTATAGTTAAATTGTATTCCTTTTGAGTTTGAGCATAATCTTTCTGAGTAAAAGCTCCGTGCTGGGTAAAGTTATTCCAAGTCAAATCTGATCTGTAACCCCTCCAAAGATGATAAGCCTCCTGCTTCTCAAAATAAGCATTTTTACAATCATCTTTGTACCATAGTTTGTCTTTCACTTGGTGCCTTAGTAAACGAGAAGGGGTACGCCTATAAATCACGTTAACCAGATTCTCATTCAAAGGAACAAGAGGTTCTACACTATTATACAATTGTGACAAATTTAAGCTCAAAGGATCACTCTGAATGCCATTCCAGTCTGCTTGAGATTTTGAATAGTTCATACACGACTATGAAACATCGTGGACAGGCTGTTCAGTCTTCACTACTAAAGAAATCAAGGGATGATCAGATGTTTCAGCTAGAGAACCAACCTTACTTGTTATAACGCCAGGGGAGTCGGTGTATACGAGGTTCAAGCAATTACCAGACCTGTAAGTAGTTTCATTTATGATTTGCTCACAGCCTGATTCAGAGGCAAAGCCCAAAGCTTTTAAGTCATGGTGATCAATAGGAGAAACAGAATTTAACCACTCTTTATAGTGACCATTGAAATCACCAACAAAAACAAAAGAGGCTTTTCTATCATCTTCTTGTATCTTAGCCATAATGATAAAAAGACAATCGAAGATAGAATCATCTATGTCTGGATTCTGGTAGATCAAACATAAATAGAAGCTATTATGCCAGCCACAAACTTTTATTACCTGAATCTTATGACATCTACATCCATAGCAGGTCTTAAAGTAAGCTGGGTACTCAGTTTTGATATACGCCGCCATTTTACTGGCCCTAGGAATGGCATCCTGTTTCTGAATTATTGGTTTCTTTAAACCAGTGAGGCACTAATCTGAGCTCCTGGTTTTAAAAACCAAAGTTTCTGATCCCCCCAAAATATCATACTGTCTGGACGCAACTGTAACGTCTTGATTATTTGTATGTAGACCATGAATATTGCTATACAGTAGACCATATTAAACAAAGTCTAGGAGATACTGGTCCCGGATTTCCCTCAATGTCTCCAGACACGATAAGAATTAATTGGAAAAAATGTCATACATAGAAACTAAAGCAACAATGATAACATAAACAATATGTACAGAAATATAAATAAGGTAATTGATAACACTCATAGATTATAGATTAAAAGTAGGAAAAACTAGCCAACACGGTGGAACCGATACACCATGAAAGGTTAATGCCATCCATGATACCCATTTCCACTGAAGGGCTGCTGTGTTATACAAACGATGAAAAAGAAGACAATTTTTGAGGCAAAACAAATTGTCATAACTTTTTTTTTCTTAATGTAAAGGAACTGGTTCCTTCATATACTTGATGATTTACATAGGAAAAAAGTAGGTGGTAGAATTCTTGAGGATTGTTATTTTATACGTATAAAATTTGTCTTGTTTTCATCTTCAGAAAAGTAAAAAAAAATTGGGAATATTCTCTGTTAAATAAGTATGATGATGTAGAAATGACTTAAGGAGAGTTGTGATATTAATGAGACTGATAACCCTAAATTTCCTTTTATTTTCCACAAAAACTAACAAGCACATGTTTTTCTTCACCCTAGGTCTTAACTATGGATTAGAAATCGTAGACTCCACGCGGCCTTCCTGCATGAGAAAAATAATCCCTTACGATATGGGGTGCATCAAATGGATAAGTAGTCTGATGATACACTGTATTATAGTACAAATTAAGAAGTCACTGACGCGTGGTGACTATGTTCTGGAAGTGACACTTATTACAGAAAAATACTCTGTCGTCCACATTAAGATTTCGTATCAAGGAATATTTAACCCATAAATCCCTTTTATATTTTGTCCAAAATTTAGTCTTTAACTGATAATATTGTTTTGTTGCTACTCTAATTAAATATGTACAGTAAATTATATATGAAAAATTATATATGTAATAATTTCGTATTAATTACACCATTACCCTCTCAACTGTATTCATCAACTGACCAACTTCTCTGAAAAATAATTCTCTTTTATCCCTGTTAATATCCTATTAAAAAGTTGTAATGAAAATTCTCAGTTCCCCTTTGAACTTTTTTCTTACGACATCTTTCTGATTTTAATGCACAAGAAGTGGTATATCTTTTCAATCATATTAAAATCCAAACCTGAAAAAAGATTCCGCCTCTACAAACGTTAGTATTCTATGTTTCCCCCAAGATATGACGAATTCTTACATTTTCTTTTGATAAAAAGAAAAAAAGAATCGACATGAAACCTATTTTCATAACTCCAAATGACAAATGTTTGTAAACAGAACAACAAACAGGTAAAGGAAAGATATAGCATCCTTCAAGGAAGTAACAAATACTGTCTGTACGTGAGGAAGTGGTAATAGCCATACATTTATCATCATGACTATATTCAAACTAATATAGGTACTTATACATACATACACACACACACACACACACACACACACACACACACACACACACACACATATATATATATATATATATATATATATATATATATATATATATATATATATATATATATATATATATGCAAATAAGCCGTATATTTTAATACATTAATGTCTGGATTTTCTTACCGCACTCAGAATCAGAGTCTTAAGGCAAAATCACTCCAAGTAAATAGCATCTGACCGGCCGGGAATCAAACTCTGGTCCAGGATATTTGTAGGACAACGACCGTACCATTCAGAGAAGTGGCTAAATGGTACGGTCACTGCCATACAAGTATCCTGGACCAGGGTTTAATTCCCAGCCCGTAAGATGCTATTGTCTTTCAGTGATTTCGCCTTTAGACGCTGATGCCTAGGTCGGTTAGAGAATCCAAACTTAATGTATTAAAATATATGGCTTATTTGAATATGAAAATACACATCTAAATGTGCAAAATTTATCATATATATATATATATATATATATATATATATATATATATATATATATATATATATATATATATATATATATATATATATATATATATATATATATATATATGTTGTTACGAGCCCTAATTACCGACGAGACCTGATGTCGTAAAATTAGAGGAAGCCCCAAAATGTGCAATGTCAAAATTGAACATGAAAAGAAAAAGTAACTATAGGCTTGCAAACATCATAAAGACTTATTGTATAATTATAATTTAAATGATACTTATAGGACTTAATTCTCAAACTGAATACTCAAAACCTAATGTGTTGACTAATTAAAACCAATGAACTTATAACCTAAGAAAAATTAAACCTACTATCGTTTCCAGAGGCCGTGTAATAGTGTTTTTATTTTTTAAATAACTCCTAAAATAACTGATGGATTTCCATGATATCAAAGCAGGGAGCGCTTCATACAATGGCCTAATTTTGGGAAATACTGTGCTTTGCCAATTACGTTTCATTAATTTTTTACTTAAGAAAATGCGGCTAAAGCCAGTCTTAGCCACCCACGCATTTGCAAAAGTGAAGACGTCCCTCAGTGACGTTGTTATAGCGTTTCTTCCCCTGTACCTCCCATCCCCCGAATTGTTAAACGCCTGTTTAACTCCATAGATAATTGTCATATGACCTAGCCCAAGCAATACGAAATTCTTTGTCAGTAAAAGTTCAACATACCTGGTAATGTGATTCGTGACTTTAGACTTTACCTAAACACAAGAGCAACGTTTTATATCTTACCCACTCATTTACATTGAAGATCAAGAATGAGCCTTATGACAGGAGACGAAAGAAACCATGTTAACCCTACACTTCGCACTTTAGCGAGTGTTGGTAAAGCAATACATCAATTGCCAGGAACACAATGACAGAGAGCATTGTTTGGTATAATTTATCATATCAATTTCACCAGAGAGAGTAGCTTGAATTCCTTGGAAGGTAGACTTCTAAAAGATGTTTCATATAAGGGCATTTACATCGGCCATTTGATAAATTTTGAAATCATATATATATATATATATATATATATATATATATATATATATATATATATATATATATATATATATATATATATATATATATATATATATATATATATATATATATATATATATATATATATATATATATGTGTGTGTGTGTGTGTGTGTGTGTGTGTTCATACATACATAAGATTTGTTATATTTCAACCTATAGTTTTATATATTTATTAACGTTATAAGTACCAGTACCTATTTTTGTCACTTAAAAGGTATGTGACAAATATCATTGCGACTCTGTCACTGGAATTATACCAGACTTCAATTAATGAACCAATCAACCTTACTTTGAGAAATCCATTAACATTGTCTACATGCCAAGCTGATATACTTATATCAAAGTATTCACTAGCTTTGCTTTTCCAAAATAATGTTATCACTAATTGCTGGAAACCATAGATTTATGAGGGATAGAAAAAAAAAAAACAAGAAATGGACACTTATACATTTTACTCATCATCAATCTCAAGGAAAAAAACTGTTTCCTATTTCTACTAATGTTTTTATTTATTTTTTTTATTCTATTTTATTTTTTAGTCGCAAATCTAAAATTTGTAGGAGTCCGAGTAGAATATCTCTCAGTGTAATTCCACACCCCTGTTTCAAAACCTCTATTATTGTTTGATAATTTGTGTTAACCATCTAATCATGATCTACCACCATAAAACATTTTATTGCTCTTCCAGCTCATTTTATGTGTGCAGTACACAGTCTTTCCCAACAGGGATTTACTCGGTAGCCTAATAACAATGGAAATGAAGGAAAGAAGGCAAGACGGAAGGGGGGCTGGAGTACTAGAATAGCCATAGGTGTAAAAAGCGAAGGAGGGTTGGCGGAACCTCTGCGTCACAGTTACGTGATTAAGTATCACTTCTTCGAGACACTCTGAAGGAAGGGAAGAAGTTCCTTTTTTTTTTCTAGGAGTAAACGGGTTAATTAAGCACATCTGTCAATTCATTGTTCCACCAAAAATTAGGCCAATGTTTGAAACATTCATTGCTGTAGTTTCATGGAAATTCATAAGCCGGTTTGTTAGATATTTGGGAAAAACACTATTACACGGCCTCTGGAAACGATAGTAGAGCAAAATACATACGTAACACAAATAAGAAACATGAGGAATGCTGTGTGAATATCCGTACACCCACATATACACGAATAAATCAACAATCGTAAATAATAATTACAAAGTTTTAAATAAATCCAATACTCAAGCAAATAATATATTACAAAATATACTCAAAAGGCAGGTGCAGATGTATAAGTCCAAGAAGTACAATAAGTTAATCCTCTGCCGAGTACAAAACCAAGAACAGAACTAAAGATATGAAAAATTTATGTAACAAACATAACCTTCGATGAAGGAACTAGGGTGGCATGAGGGGTACTTCAACCAATCAAGCCAATCACAAGCGGAGTAAGTCGAGCGGCGAGGTGAAGAAACTATGATCATTAAAAATCGTAACCAGGCCGGCAACGTAAGCGGTAGTTGAAGAGCATTAAAACAGTAATCATGCCGGAGTCATGAGACCTCTCCCTAGAGACCTCGTACATCTGTAAGGTGGAAGAGGTTAAGATTCCTATTTGTCGAGGGTCCTCTTGATAAAGCGTCTGCGATGACGTTCTCTGTTCCTTTCACGTGGTTAATGATTAGTTGGTAAGGCTGAAGCATTAAAGACCATCTCATTAATCTTTGGTTATGATTTTTCATCTTCTGAAGGAACCGAAGCGGGTTGTGATCCGTATATATTTCAAGAGGATACCTTTGATCTTGAATATAACAGGCAAACTTTCAAGGCGAGACATTCCTTTTCTTTCACACTATATGATTTCTGGGGTTTTTTCAACTTAGCTGAATAGTAGCACACAGGATGGAGGGTATCTAAGTTGACATCACGTTGCATAAGGACTGCACCCACTCCTTGATCGCTGGCATCTATGTAGAGCAGGAAAGGTTTATCCATACTAGGTGTACAGAGAACTGGGTTACTGGAGAGAAAGGCCTTTAGCTGATGGAAGACGTTCTCACACCCATCTGTCCACTTAGATAGTATGTTTGAGCTAGTGAGGGTCGTAAGTGGAGCAGCTACTGCAGAGAAGTTAGGGCAGAAACGGCGATAAAAGCCACACATACCCCGGAAGCGCTGTATTTCCCTTCTAGTCGTTGGACGAGTGAAATTGAGAATGGATTCTATATTCGCTTCCTTAGTCCGAGTTTGACCTTGACCTACCACATGTCCGAGGTAAGTCACCATACCCTGGCCGAAGGAAGATTTGAGCCAGTTTAAGGTGAGACCACTTTCATCCAGCCGTTGCATTAGATTTGATAGACGTTGTAGGTGACCGTTCCAAGTGTCTGAAATTATCAAAATATCGTCTAAGTACACATAAGTCCCTTCTAAATCCCTAGTAATGAAGTTCATTAGCCTTTGAAAGGTTGCTGGGGCAGAATTAAGACCAAAAGGCATACGGGTATATTGAAATAGACCATCAGGGGTTATAAAAGCTGATATTTCCTTAAAGTTTTCAGTGAGGGGAATTTGATAGTAACCTTTTTGTAAATCTATTTTAGATACAAACTTAGCTTGGCCAACAGAATCTATTATAGTATCAATTAGAGGCAATGGGTAAGAGTCAGGGATAGTTAAATCATTAAGTTTCCTGTAGTCTGTGCAAAGTCTGAAACGTCTTCCAGGTTTTGGGGCGTTTAGACATGGACTACAGCTGTGTTCTGCTAGGCCATGTTCCAGCAGAAAGTTTACTTCATCCCGCATGACTCTCCTCCTATCTGGACTCAAACAATACGTTGGCTATTTGATAGGGAGAGAACCAAATTTTAGACGGATGTTATGTTCTATCAAATTACATTTCCCTAAGGCGTCACTCAACACATTAGGAAATTGTTTGAATAGGTTTGCCAAGTCACTTCGCTGACACTTTGATAAATGTGTTAGAGACCCTTCCAGATCTTCTATAATATTACTGTTGGTCGTAGAAGGGTTCAGTATATATTCATCCGATGCTTCAATTGGTTTGTCAGAATATGTTATACAGATTAATTTTGGAACAAGCCTCAGCTGATGTTCTCTTTAAATATTCTTTTAATAAATTCATTTGATATTTCTGGGTCTTTTTCCTTTTATCTGGAGTAGAGATTAAATAGTTATTTGACTTTAAATTATCAATTACGGTATAAGGACCTTGATATTTAGGTAAAAAAGGAGATCATGGTATAGGCATTAAAACTAACACCTCATCTCCAGGCTGAAACTGTCTTACTTTAGCGGATTTATCAAAGTGAGCTTTCATAGATGGTTGACTCTCCTTTAAGTATTCTTTAGCTAATTTTCTTACTTTAGATAACCTTTCTTTCAAGTTGTTCATATATGTCTGCACATTAAGCTTTGAGGATTCTGAATCAAAGTCACTGGCTAGCAAATGATCTTTTACAATTTTTAACCCTGGAACGGTACGGTGGGTCGTCCGCGACCACGAGCGTCAAAAAATAAAGAGGTTTTTCTCACGTGACTCACCCCCGTGGCTGAATTTGTGGGTGATCGACCTGCAGTAGGTGTCTCGCCTACACGCTCTAGTAGTGTCCAGATGTGCATTGCTGTAGCTGTACTCCTTCCCCGATTTCTGAGACGCGTCGGGGTCGAGCGCGACCGAGTTTACCCTTCTAAGGTAATTTGCATAATTATCAAAGTTATTACGTATTATGGAATTGTCGTAGAATGGTGTAACTTGTATAGGTTATTAGTTGTGGAAAGTCTTGGTGGATTGTTTGGCTACCATGTGCATGACTTTTTTTTTAGTTAAATGTCGTTCATCACCACGAGGACCATTTTACCGGGAGTGCCCCTTTTTCATTTTTTTTTCATTTTATTGCCAAGTCATTTTTCCGTAAGATATTGCCAAATAGTGTCGTAAAACTTTTGCTTTTTTAGTGTTGGAAAGTGTGTCTAGATGATCTGGCTATCCATGCGTGACTTTGTTTTTGTCAGATACGACGTAGTTATTGGTATATTGGGTATTTAACTGCGGTTGCCAATTTCTGTTTTTTTCAATATTTGTAAAAATTTACTACGTAGTAAGGAATTGCCGTATATTATTGATTTTTTTTTTCATGTTTATGTATTAGAAAGTGTGCCTTGATGGTTGGGCTAACACGTGCATGTCTTTTTTTTTTTTATCTGAGATGCCGTATATTAGAATGTTGGGCATTTTACCGCGAGTGCCCCTTTTTCATTTTTTTTTTTCAGTTTTTCGCCAAGTCATTTTTCCGTAAGATATTGCCAAATAGTGTCGTAAAACTTTTGCTTTTTCAGTGTTGGAAAGTGTGTCTAGATGATCTGGCTACCCATGCGTGACTTTGTTTTTGTTATATACGACGTAGTTATTGGTATATTGGGTATTTAACTGCGGTTGCCAATTTCTGTTTTTTTTTTTTCAATATTTGTAAAAAATTACTACGTAGTAAGGAATTGCCGTACATTATTGATTTTTTTTCATATTTATGTGTTAGAAAGTGTTCCTTGATGGTTGCGCTAACACGTGAATGTCTTTTTTTTATCTGAGATGCCGTATATTAGAATGTTGGGCATTTTTCCGCGAGTGCCCCTTTTTATTTGTTTTGCATTTTTTTGCTTAGTCATGTTACCGTAAGGAATTGGCAAGTAGTGTTGCAAAACTTATATTTTTATAGTGTTGGAAAGTGTTTCTAGATGATCTGGCTACCCATGCCTAATTTTTTTAGCCAGATATAGTGTATATATAGGTATGTGTTCGATTTTCCTGTGATTGCCATTTTTTCGTTTTTTCCCATTTCTTTCAAAATTACTACGTACTAAGGAACTATCACAGAGTAATGATTAATTTAGATGTTTATTTGTCGGAAAATGTGCCTTGATGGTTTGCCTAGCACGTGGCTGAATTTTTTTTTCTGAAATGCGTATAATAAAATGTTGGCCATTTTTCCGCGAGTGCCCCTTTTTTTTGTTTTCCATTTTTTTACTTAGTCATGTTACCGTAAGGAATTGGCAAGAAGTGTCGCAAAACTTATATTTTTATAGTGTTGGAAAGTGTTTCTAGATGATCTGGCTACCCATGCCTATCTTTTTTTTTTAGCCAGATATTGCGTATATATAGATATGTGTTCGATTTTCCTGTGATTGCCATTTTTTCGTTTTTTTCCCATTTCTTTAGAAATTACTACGTACTAAGGAACTATCACAGAGTAATGATTCATTTATATGTTTATTTGTCGGAAAATATGCCTTGATGGTTTGCTTAGCACGTGCCTGAAATTTTTTTTTTTCTGAAATGCCGTATATTAGAATGGCCATTTTTCCGCGAGTGCCCCTTTTTATTTGTTTTGCATTTTTTTGCTTAGTCATGTTACCGTAAGGAATTGGCAAGTAGTGTCGCAAAACTTATAATTTTATAGTGTTGAAAAGTGTTTCTAGATGATCTGGCTACCCATGCCTATCTTTTTTTTTTTAGCCAGATATGGCATATGTATAGGTATATGTTCGATTTTCCTGTGATTGCCATTTTTTTGTTTTTTCCCATTTCTTTCAAAATTACTACGTACTAAGGAACTATCACAGAGTAATGATTCATTTAGATGTTTATTTTTCGGAAAATGTGCCTTGATGGTTTGCGTAGCACGTGGCTGAATTTTTTTTTTCTGAAATGCCGTATATTAGAATGGCCATTTTTCCACGAGTGCCCCTTTTTATTTGTTTTGCATTTTTTTGCTTAGTCATGTTACCGTAAGAAATTGGCAAGTAGTGTCGCAAAACTTATATTTTTATAGTGTTGGAAAGTGTTTCTAGATGATCTGGCTACCCATGCCTATCTTTTTTTTAGCCAGATATGGCGTATTATAGGTATGTGTTCGATTTTCCTGTGATTGCCATTTTTTCGTTTTTTCCCATTTCTTTCAAAATTACTACGTACTAAGGAACTATCACAAAGTAATGATTCATTTAGATGTTTATTTGTCGGAAAATTTTGTTTACTTCTTTTTTGATTGAATATCATCAAATTTTTTTAGCTAAAATATTATATTGTTTTACATTTTTTTTTTCGATTTTATTTCCCTTCAAAAAAATTTGTTTTGGTTAGAATTTTATAGTCGTAAAATAATCGACAATTAACCAGCAACCCACCATACAATTTTTAGGCATATCCAAGAATAATTAGATTAGTAAATAACACCTTGAAATTGACATACCCTTCCTACATTTCAAGTGGCAGATTCGGGAGTCTGAGTCAGTGTGGTTGGCGGCCATTTTGTGGACATATCCGAAGCGTAAGTTGCTCTATCTATATATATTCTTGTTCCTTATAGAATTTGTGATATTTTGGTATATTTTTACCTGCATAAATATCATATTATATATTAAATATATGTATTTTTTTACGAAATTTCTAAGTACTCAAAAAATTACCTTTAGATATGGCCCCTGATATAAATGTAATTTACAAAATAATGAAGATTTTTTTACATATTTCTATTTTAGGATAACATATGTTTATTCCCTAAAATAATTAGCCACTTCCTATTTCATTTGGGTACCCAAAAAAAATCATGAAATTTTGACAAATTTTTTTGTCCAAAAAAAGTTACCCTTTTTTTCTCATTTCAGATCTTCACCTCCATGGGTCTGACTTCATCCAAAATACATCAAGATGTGTCCTAAACATTCAAGAATCAATTCCTAAAAGGCTTTGTGTACTGTATATATGTATAAACTTTTTTTTATGAATTTTTATGTAAGTTCTTTTTTTTCTACTTAATTTTTTAAAATATTTATAATAAATCGTTTTTTTGCAGATGAGTAGTATTTATCTTTACAGTTGTTTTAAGCATTCATTGAAGTTTTTTTTGGCAAATGAAAAAAGGAGGTTACTGCAAAAACTTATTTTTCAAGAATTTTTTTTGCCGTCGGTGTCGCGCGCGACCGAGTATACCCTTAAAGGGGGTGTCCGAGGAGCGTACCTATCCAGGGTTAAGGGACCCCTGGTCTCTCCACCAGACGGCAACTCAAAAGGAGAAAATCCCAAAGATTCTTGCTTACATTCTCTAACTGCAAATAATAAAAAGTCAAGACCTTCATCACAATCGTTTCCATTTTCTAAACAGTAACGTTTCTGCATGGATTTAAGGGATTGGTGAAATCTCTCTAAAGCTCCTTGAGACTGAGGGTGGTATACAGACGAGTTTACAGTAATCACATTTAATTCTTTTAGTAACTATCTGAAAAGATCCGAAGTGAAATTAGTTCCTTGGTCAGATTGTAAAATCTTGGGAATACCAAAATTTTAGAAGGAGTGTATCAAGTTAGTAGCTATATTCTTAGCAGAAATGTTCTTGAGAGGTATAGCTATAGGAAATCTGGTTGATTTACACATGATAGTAAGGATGTATTTATTCCCTTTGCGAGTGGAAGGAAGTGGACCAACACAATCTATTAGTATTTTCTCAAAGGGTTCCTCTAATACAGGGATAGGAATGAGCGGAGCAGGAGGAATAGATTGATTGGGTTTACCTATAACTTGGCAAATGTGACAAGATTTTATATATTCTGTAACACTTTTCTTCATTCCTGGCCAAAAGTAATGTGTTTGGAGCTTCTGATAAGTTTTCTTTATACCTAAATGTCCATTGAGACCATAATGATCCAAAGAAACAATTTCACTTCTCAAAGAGGATACTATCTGAAATTCATCGGCCCAATCTTGTTCTTAAGATAAGTGGCTAGGTGTAAATAATCTCATGAAAATGCCTTCATGCAGGTAAAATCCTGGCTTTTCTTTAACTTCTGTTATGTGGGAAGCTACATCTGACCAACATTGGGTCAATGTAGGGTCAGACTTCTGTGCTACAATTAAGGAATCCTTTGACATCTTTATTTCTTTAATGTTAGAATTCTAGTCTGACGAGACTTTGACCTAGTGGTTACACAAACAGGGAAAAGATCAGGCTGAGAGGATTCTATATTTACAGTAGAGTTATTTTCCAAAGGATGATCTACTACAACTGGACATGGAACATTAAGTTTCTCAGCAATATCATTTCCTAGTAAAAAGTTAATTCCAGGGACCGGTAAATTTTATGTTACTCCTACTTTTGTTTTTCCGGATACAAGTGAAGACTTAAGATACAATTCTGTGAGGGGAATGGTGGAAATTGAAGAGAGATCACAAACTACTACCTTTTCATTTAGATAGAATTTCTCTAAGTTCGGGATTACTGTGTTAAGCATTATACTTTGAGCAGAACCGGTGTCTCTTAGGATGTTGACAGGATAGTCTACATTATTTAGAGTTACTGTGCCAGTCATTTTGAAATCTTCAAAAACATCTATGCAAGGAGGGTGAGCAGCTACCTTAGATGTGGGCTTATTAAATAGGAGCTGAAATTTTACTGAAATTTTGGGAAGTTTTATTAGGGTCATAATATTTAGAGTGTTTACAGTGGGGACTCCAGAATTCAGTAATGTGATGACCAGATTTCTTACAAAAAACTGTATATTATTTTAGTTTCGTATTTACCACTACTACTATTCCCATCCAGAGTCTCTGAAACTACAAATGAGGCAGGTTTTACAGGAACTGTCCTTTTATAAGAATTAGGATTACCTTTATGTACTAAGGAATATACATCAGCACAATTTGCTGCCTTTTTCAATTGGGTTTCACCTCTATCTTCTAGGTGGAGCTTAACATTCAGAGGGATTTTCCTTTTGAACTCTTCATATACTAATAAGTTAACTAACTGATCGAATGTGGTGATATTACTCGAGAACGGCCATTTATGAAAATACTGTAACTTCTCTGTAGCAAATTAGTTTTAATTAGATTACGGAAATTTTGTCTATAGCCCTCAGGTGTAATAATGTAAGCATTTAGGATAGAAGTCTTAACAAAACCATAGTCTTGGCAATCTTCTAATGATAGAGTAGAATATACTATCGAGGCTTTATCTTTAAAGTTTGTGCTAACTAGCCACGTCCAAGAGGTTCTGGGCCATTCTAATTGAATTGCTGTCTTGTCAAAATTCCTAAAATAACTTTCAGGGTCATCTTCATTAAATTGAGGAACTAGCTTTACTTGTCGTGCAATGTTAAACTTATAATTAGGAGTACCTTGGATAATTGAACGGTCATGAATCTGAGCCTCTAGTTCTGCTAACTTAACTTCTCTCTCTATTTCTAGCTTCCTTGCTTCAAATTGTATTTGTGATAACTTCAACTCTCTCTCTATCTGTAATTTCTGTAGTTATACATCAGCAATACTCTTTTGCACGGAAGGTTCATCAGTCCCTAGTGAAAATTTCCGATCATGAATTTTATCAATAAATTCTTCGGCACTGAATAATGAGAGTCTATCATGCTCCCGGTCTTTATCATCTAACAATGTCACAAATTCTGGCAAAATTAATCCCTGTTATACCAAAACCATCTATACCTGTAATCTTAAGGTCTCGTAGGGTAATGGAAGATGTGAACAAAATCTTAAAGTACATAAGAATAAACTTCCATTCATCTTTACTTAAAGTGAAATTACTCAAGTATGTAAAATATGGCGTAGAGTAAAAGGCATGGACGTCAAATGCACTCATTGTAACAGCAAGACAATTCCTCTTAAGGATTGAGTGTAAGTTACAGGTTAAATATACAATACACAAATTGAATACAAAAGGTATTAAGTACACATGAAGCTGTATTATCATTAAGTTCAGTGATGAGTCAATATTCAGTGATGAGTCAATATAAGATTCAGGCAAGATACGAACATTAACTACCACAAGTTGCTAGCAAGTTTAAAGATTCTTGGAACACTTGACAGTTTAAGTTCTAGATAAGTTTCTAATGTCTATTTAAATTCAAGTCTATTAAGGATTCTCGGTTTAAAGAATCTAGTCATTGTGAATTCTGTGGAAATAAAAGGTCATCCGAGTTCTGTATTATGTGCCACAAGACAGAGTGTTGATGACCTAAGAAAGATTAAGGATCGGCATAAGATCACAAAGCACTAACACTTCTGTATAACAGCACAAATGACTACGTTACTTTCACAAAAATGCAAGGCAAATTGATCTACCTATATAAGTGCACATGGAAAATGATCCCGGTCAGGCCCCCATATGTTACAAGCCCTAACTACTGACGAGACCTGGTGTCGTAAAATTAGAGGAGGCCCCAAAATGTGCAATGTAAAAATTGAATATGAAAGGAAAAAATAACTAAAGGCTTGCCAACATCATAAAGACTTATTATATAGTTATAATTTAAATAATACTTATAGGACTTAATTCTCAAACTGAATACCCAAAACCTAATGTGTTGACTAATTAAAACCAATGAACTTATAACCTAAGAAAAATTAAACCTAGAGCGAAACACAAACGTAACACAAATAAGAAACATAAGGAATATCCGTATACCCACAAATACATGAATAAATCAACACTCCTATATAATTATTACAAAGTTATAAATAAATCCAACACTCAAGCAAATAATATATTATAAAATATACTCAAGAGGCTGGTGCAGATGTATAAATCCGTGAAGTACAATAAGTTAATCCTCTGTCGAGTACAAAACCAAGAACAGAACTAAAGATATGAAAAATTTATGTAACAAACATAACATTCGATGAAGGAACTAGGGTGGCGTGAGGGGTACTTCAGCCAATTACAAGCGGAGTAAGTCGAACGGCGAGGTGAAGAAACTATGATCGTTAAAAATCGTAGTCAGGCCGGCAACGTAAGGGGTAGTTGAAGAGCGTTAAAACAGTAATCATGCCGGAGTCATGAGAATATATATATATATATATATATATATATATATATATATATATATATATATATATATATATATATATATATATATATATATATATATATATATATATATATATATATATATATATATATATATTTATACAAGGACCATATTTTACCTTTCATTCATGCGTTTCACTGTTTACTGCGTGTTCACTGTATGTTTGTACAGCTATCTCTTTCTGTTAATTTTTCAAGCTGATCTTTTAATTTTCACTTCATTTTTAATGTTAAACTTAGGATGGAATGAGTTATCAAATTTAGAGAATTCGAAAATACCCAGGCAATATCCAGGAAGTGGTTAATTCCCATTTTCCATATGCCACATGAATGTGACCTTGACATCAATATCGTACTGAAATGTATCATAATTAGTGATGTATGCCTAACGAAGGTTTTATATTTTGCGCATTAGTTCATTGTAGAAGACCTAATCCTAGAAGAAGCATAAAATATATAATGGGCCTGACAAATATTGTCTAATGACACACATATGGCCATGGTGAGGTTAAATCTATTGTTGGTTAGACGTCTAGTGAATTATTTATCAAGGGGAGGACAACGTACAGAATGAGTGATAGGTAATTAGAAACAAATCTAACAATAATATGAAGCTCATTTTAGAGGACATGGAAATAAGATAAAGGTAGGTGAAACTAATATCTGTAGGGATTGACAAAAAGAAAGACCATTGGTCGGATATTTTGAAGAAAGTACAAAGATTTATAGTAAAATCGATGAGCTAAAACAGGATGGGCCAAACATATAGAGTAATGGGCAGATTTTAAGAACAGCTCAGATATATAGTCAAAATGGCTGCTAAATGCGCATCTATGTAAAGATAAAGGCATACAAAGGAACTCAGAAGTGAGGCCAAACATACAGAAAGAGAGTTAGGTACAGAGATGTTGGGGTAAATATAATGATATATGGAGATCTGTTAGAGGTTTAGTTACATATAATTTAATCAAACTGCACCTCAACCAAAACTCTTTCAGTTCTCATTCATATGCAAGAAATAGATAGTGATATAGAGCTCAATATTCATTGTTAATGTAAAGATCAGATGTTGAGGACCAACTATCTTCTTTTTTTTTTATTTACTTAAAATCAAACTCAGTTTTGATAAGAATTAGATTCATCCCTCATTATTTTTCCCATGTTTTGATAATAGGTAGGTCTGTAGAAAAGGATTCCATACTCAAAATTCTACATTCAGGACATCGAATTAATGGAACAAGATTAGCATCACCTGCATATGGAACAAGCTAGTCTATAATGCCAAAACACGTATCATTAGTATGTAGTGTGAAAAGTAATAGGAGGAGAACATTAGGTTTAGGAACAACAGCTATTGCATTAAATTCCATGGTCACAAGGGTGTCTATCCATTTTTGTTTTTGCAGCTTAAAAACTCAATAATGATGTCAAGAAAAGACCGATCTAATCATGTTTGTAAACAAGGACTTTATGATTAACACTGTTAACGGTAGAATTAAGATAATGCCCAGTAGTACAAACTTCCCGACAGTGGTCAATGAATCTACATACCAATCTTAGAAATTTTGAGAAATTCTTGTTTGCTTAAATCAAACTATAAATCAAGGGACAGAAAATCACGTTTTGCATGCTTATCTTGTAGCTCTGCCAAAATTTTAGAATACTATAAATGGTAATGGAGCTAAGGGAATGGTGTGGTAATTGGCGGTGTTAGAGTTGCCACAAACACAATAACTTGAAGAAGTGACACGAATGATTCTCCAACAAGTGCGAAAAGTATCTCTTCTTATTAACCTTGGATAATTATTGTAATTTCACCAAGTATTTTATGTTTTTTAGGGTTGATCATGGTTAAAAAGAATATAAAAAATTTAGTTGTACATCAATCTATTCTTTTTAATTATCACCCATCTACAAAAATAAATATTCATTACAATCAATGAAAAAATACTTATACACATATTTATGAAAATAGAAATATGCATGAAATAATTTAGGTATATCTTTCAGAAAACTTGAGGCACAATGTATGACTACTAGAAAGGGGTCAGACTCATAGAGGTCTTAATCTAAAATGAGAAATAAAGTGTAATTTTTTTTTTAGAATTTTAGGGGGTAACTAAATGGAATATGTAATGTGTGTATATATATATATATATATATATATATATATATATATATATATATATATATATATATATATATATATATATATATATATATATATATATATATATATATGTATATATATATATATATATTTTTTTTTTCAGAAGAAATTCATACTATTGGAGAAGGAAAATATGTAGAAAAAAAAATAACATACACTAAGATGTGATTTATTGTTATATCAGAGCCAACTTTAAAGGTAATTTTTAATATCTTAGTTCACAATGAAAATACCTTATAAAATCGTTATAGCTATTAAAAACCATGCATGCTGTAATCTGTATAGGCCTACACACCATCCTAACCTACACCCCAAAAATATTTTTTTATACAAGTCTGAAAACTATTGCATGTGAGGAAAAAGGGTCATGTCCATATTTTTTATTTTCTTAAATATTTTTTTTTCTCTGGTATATAAATGGAGACGTAAGTGGCTGAATTGTTTTATTAAATAAAGTTATATATAATCACCTAACTTTGATTTGGTGAAACCCATCAAAATCTTGACTTTTGGACACGGCTGGTGAAAACCAAAAAACCTTATCAGCGAGAGAGAATTTAGCATTCAAAGGAAAACAGATTACTTAACAATATATGGCATCAGAGCCAACACCCAGGTCAAGCACGCAACCTTCCTCACAATCTCCAACCTTTTTTTTTATATGTCTAAATACAATTTTATATGATTTGTTTTGTAAAAACTTTGATTCTTTATCTCTCACACTATTTATGTCTTGCAGGGATGACATCGATCCCGAACAAGCTCAGAAATAGGATAAGGGTAAGAGCTTCCTGGTATTACTGAAGTGCACAATATACTGCCGTTGTGAAGGGTGATATTGTCTGCAACAATTTCGGCTGATATTTTATGCGAGAAAAACTGATTTTTTGACACAGGGGAGATGGCGTGCACGACCCACCACACCGATCTAAGATTTTAAATTTAAAAATATAACAAACAACATAGGTATGAAATAAACTATCGGTTTAAAGACCAAATGAAAATACAATTTGGATCCTCATCTCTAAATACAAAACTCAAATATAATTTTATCAATTTCGCAGGACAGAAATCTAAACTCGATGGTTTAGCTTCAGGAACATGGAAATGAGGAAGGTTTTCTACCTCATTAATCTGCTTACTGTTGAGCACATCAGCCAAAAGAGGTGCCTTTATTTGACAGTGAGTAACAGAGACATCTTGTTTTGTACCAGAGAGTATGTAATTTATTATCAGATTATATTTATTTTCCGTTGATTCAAGAACTCTGTAACTAATAGTTTCGTAACTACAGTAGTTTCGTAACTACAGTTCAAATCAAAACTGTTACTTTTCCAGATAATCAATTCGCTGCTTCTCCAAATAAGCACATCTAAAAACATCATTGAAAGGGGGCTGGTCATTCTATCAGCGTTGCAACACTTGGCAAGAGAGATGTCTATCAATTACATTAAGCATATTTTCCTTTGATAGTGTGCACTGGCCGATTTTGTGGAGATTCCGGCGTTATTTTGGAATTCCTCTTAAATATGTAAATTTTGATTAAGTCAGTTCATGAGCATAACAAGTGCTGAGTTAATGTTAGTGGAGTCCTATCCTTTGAAATTCCAGTGAACAGCAGATTACTTCAAGAGAATGGGTTATCACATATGTTGTTCATCTTCATGGATTTTGTAATAGGTAGAACAGTTGGAGATGGTGGAGAAGGATTGGACTGGATTGGTAATACGAAATTAGCTGACCTAGAGTATGTTGATACCGATGCTCTTATTATCAGCACACCACAGGATTTGTAATTCTTGTTTACCAAAATGTATGAAGTATCACAGGAGATTGGGTTGACGATAAAAAGAATACAGAGGTGATGAGAACGGAATATCCAATGGAAAGATGAAATATCATTGGATGGAAGAATGAGGCAGAATCACTCTAGGTTTTAGGAACAGTGATCTCTATTATAGCGTCTTTAGAGTTTGAGTATAAAGAAACATTGAAAAAAGGAAATCAGATAATGGCTAGGGTAATTAAAATTCGACTCCAACTGCATATAAATATCAGGCTATATATCCATTTAGTGAGATCTTTGTTACAGTAGGGATATGAATCATGGTTTGGTAATAAAACTGTCTCCAACAGATTTGGTAGATTTAAAAGCAAAGCCCTTAAAAGAATATTGGAAGTCAAAAGCCGGGGCAGGATTAAAAATTATTAAATGAAACTATAAGAGAGATTACTTGAGTGGCATAGGTTGATGAGATCATGTTAAGGGTAGATGGAGATGGTTTGGGCATGCTCTTAGCATTCTTCAAGAGAGATTAGTTCACCAAACGTTTAACTGAGGTACATGAGGCTCTAGAAGAGTTTGAAGACCAAGGCCTACATAGCTGAGGACTATGAAGAGTGAAGTAGGAGATGATAAATAGATAAGTTTTAAATCAAAGGTCGAGATGAGACTACAGGAGAAATTTAATCGACGACACCCTCTGCTACAATAGGCATATATATACTGTATATATATATATATATATATATATATATATATATATATATATATATATATATAAATATATATATATATATATATACATATATATATATATATATATATATATATATATATATATATATATATATATATATACATGTGTGTGTGTATATATAAATATATATATATATATATATATATATATATATATATATATATATATATATATATATATATATATATATATATATATATATATATATATATACATGTGTGTGTGTATATATAAATATATATATATATATATATATATATATATATATATATATATATATATATATATATATATATATATATATATATATATCAACTGCCTTATCTTTCATTTGGAAACCAAATTCTGAATTTGATAGGAATAAATCAACTCTCGTCTCTTTTCAGAACCTAGTAGGCTAAATCAAATGAAGCGTTTAGCCTTATTTCTACTCTGCCCTAGAGTTCGAATCCGGGGCAGAAAAGAAATATTTTTTTTATAAAATGGACTTTCCTTCTTGGTCTCTGGTCTCTTTGTAAAGTGAATTCGATATGAATATGTATTTGTTTGCGTATTTGAAAAATAAGATCACGAGTATTAGCGATATTATTATCATAAAACTGTAAAATTCTAAATACTTGCCAATTAGCTGTATTAATGGAGATGCTTGCAATTGCAGCATAAGTGGTATCAGTTCTTATAAGTTTTTGGAGCTGAATGAGCTAACTGTAATCGTAACCCTTATTTCAAAAGCGCTTTGGATTTCCATTTTATTGCAAAAAAAGAAAGATATTTTTCAAGCCTAAATCCTATAGGAATAGAATAATATGTATTGAGATCTTTGATATGGACAAATGAGGAAAAAGTAGAAAAGAAAGGTGAAACAAATTTTTTACTTTTTTAAATAAAACCGTGACTTCCAATAACAAAATAATATCACATGAGTCTTTACCTCGAGTTACTAGGCCGTGTATAAACTCTGTCTTTGCCGAACTCCCTTTTTAACTCCGTCACTCCAGTGAAATAGCAACATGATAGACAGGGAGAGAAGGTGACTTCTGAGGCCCAGACATCTTGGTTTGTTTTTTTCAGCTTTTTCACCCGTCAAGGACAGTCATACATGCTCTTGCCTTGTGAATTGATAAGCCCATCCCATCTTCCGCTAGAAAAGAATTGTAGTTGCAACCTAACATTTGTTTAACACATAATCTTTTTGATTGGAAAGATTAATTAAAACGAAGAATGGTTTCAAGGATTTAACGTAACTTTCATTGCTAAAAGCATATATTTAGATAGAGGAGCAAAGAAAACATAAAAAAGATAAAAACTTAACAACTCGCCCAGTTCTCTTGAAGGTGAAACCCTTGACGAATCAAAGATCTCTTTAAATTATGGCAATTATTTTGCAGCGCCCACGAATATATGGAGTTGAGTACCAAAGTAAATTTTATTCATTGGTGGTGTCACCACAAACGTTATTCAGAAATTGGTTGTTAAAATGTCATATAAACGCTTAAAGAAAAATATGAAGTGTGCCTTGGGATATGGTCTAAATTTCTCCCTGTCATCGAGTGCGGTAAATAGTGTGGAAATTACAAAGGGAGTTTATGATCTACAGAAATTTAGTAGATATGATTAAGAGTATTATATACGATAATATTGAAAAAGGTTGTCCCAAAATACACAGAAATGTTTCGGAAAATCATGGCTGACTTAAAGGGAGATGACAAATCCAGAGCGATGATAATCATAGATAAAAATACTAATGACGAACTTGGAAAAATACTGTTGACACTGTAAACACTAATTAAGATAAAGAGTGGAAGAATTATTGAAAGTGTATAATCCTTTGATATGAAAACAATTATATATATATATATATATATATATATATATATATATATATATATATATATATATAAATATATATATATATATATATATATATGAATATATATATATATATATATATATATATATATATATATATATATATATATATATATATATGTTTATATATACACATATATATAAATAAATATATATATATATATATATATATATATATATATATATATATATATATATATATATATATATATATATAAACACACACACACACACACACATATATATATATATATATATATATATATATATAAATATATATATATATATATATATATATATATATATATATATATATATATATATATATATATATATATATATATATGTATATATATATATATGATAATCTTGCACATTTAAAAGTGTTTATACATATACTCGTATGCATATAAGCCACAAATACCATTTATCATTGAATTTTCTCTACCTTGGATTCATAGCCCAAAGGAGGAAGTGACTTTAGGATAATAGCTTGTGGAAAGCCGTGGATTCAATCTCAGTCCAAGGAAACTGCGGTTCCACTGACTTACCAACGGTTCACAAAGACAGATAAAAATTGATTGTAAGTCTTCCATACATATTCTTGCCGTTTTCAGGTTTAGTTATTATTATTATTATTATTATTATTATTATTATTATTATTATTATTATTATTATTATTATTATTATTATTATTATTTTGGGTGGAATACCCTCTTTACGGGAAGTTCGATTAAAAACAATGGATTCTTAAGTAGCATTAAAGTTGCAGTCTATTTTCTCAATAGCTCAAATAATCTTCTTTTCAATGCTACTGCATTCTGCCAGTAATTGAATAAACGTCATTCTTTATTTTTTAAAGTCAAAATCAGGAAGTACACGATGAGTATTTAATGAAAAGTTGACAATTTAGATAAAGAAAAGCAATTATCAGCTACGCG
>NC_090743.1:98145739-98150739 GCF_036898095.1 Palaemon carinicauda | reverse complement strand
AGCTGAAAGTTGACATATGTATATTTTACAACCACACACAAATTTTGTCAGCATTTTCAATAACCTAAACCCGATAGTTTTCATCTTTATAGAGTAAAAATGATCTAGCCGACGCCATGGCCAGTGATAACGAGCCAAGAGTCGAAAACATTCATTACGTAAGGAATGTAAACACCTTTTGACAAAATTTTGCCCCGCCCATCCACCGGACACCCATTCACCTTCTTCCATCGTCTCTGGAACCCATAACAGTCAAGAATGGCTAGCAGGATTTGGAATTTCCCCTGTGGTTGCAAAACTGCATTTATCTTACGACTTGCAACTTTATACAGTCAAGAGAAATCCCATGGCCACATTTACTATAGCCTGAATAGGTAATTATTCAGTTTCTAGTTTAAATCCAATGTTTATGGTCTGATTTGTATTTATCGTAATATGATTATAATATTTGTAATGTCACTCAGGCTTTTGAACATTTCCATTAACTATTCACTATGCCACCAAGAGAGAGGAGAGAGAGAGAGAGAGAGAGAGAGAGAGAGAGAGAGAGAGAGAGAGAGAGAGAGAGAGAGAGAGAGAGAGATTGTATGTAAACAGTCTTGATATAACTATTTTTGTTAATATGAGAATTTTGTGCTAAACTCTCCATCAGACCAACGGATCATCCGATATAATTTTTTTTTTCTTCTCCTTAGGCCGTACGACCGTGTTGACTATGTTTTGGCCATGACTGCATTTTGTAAATAAAACATGAATAGTTTTAGGAGTTTTATTTGTACATCTTATGGGAATTTATAGGAGTAAAGTGAACATAATTCATTTATCCTTTAAAATAATTACTACATGTAGCAAAACAAATAGTAGTAAAGATGATAATGCAATGAAGGAAGGATACCAAACTTTATCTTTAGCTTCAACATCGGCAATACCATACCCAGTTGCCATAAATTTGTCAGCTTAATGAAATAGCCTATCATCTAATATAAAACTTAAATTCTGAGGAGGCCATGGCTTATTGCACAGTGCAAAAAAAATGACACAGACTTTATGAATGGCGGAACAATACATAAATGTGGGTGGGGTATCTGTGCTAGCGTAGTAATACTACTGTAGCAGCAGTGCCGCAGCAGTAGTATACATGAATTAAACGTTTAGGCCAACTGCTGGGATCCTTGAGGATCATTTAGCACTTCTTACAACTACTCGAGAAATAAGTTTTTATAGCCAGAATTTTAATTTTCTGATCCAACAATGCCCATGATAGCCTTCAGTGTTATCCAGAATTATAACGAGGCTAAAGTGGGTGGAGCCTCATGAAGTCATCATTCTGACGATAATTATTGGTGAAAGTTTAAAGCAAAATACAGTACCGGCTATTTTTTTTTTTTACAGTAAATAGATCGGTAGATAGACAATAAATAAAAATAGCTTGACATTGGATATAGCAGTTATCAAATCAAGCTTGTCTACTACGTTTTTTGAAAATTACCAACTATTCCCTACACCTTGTCAGTCTGATTGTGAGCTATAAAGTAGACTGTAATTTCTTAGGAAACTTATTTTGGGAGTTAGACAAATAATCGAAGTGTTTTTGTATTTATTAACATATTTTGTTCGTTTGTTCATTATGACAATTCTCAGTGGAGAGGTTTCAGAGTTCATAAAGGTGTACTGCTTTGCTTTTATTTACACTTTTGTGTTATTGTTGGCAGAGGTATAGCCTTCGCTATGTATAACCAATCATTTAATAAAGTACCAAATTTATTCAACCTACGTAATGCAAAATATAGTCAAAATTTATGTGTAGATATAATGTGCATTCTGAATAAGCATTATATTTATGAAATTCATAGAAAAAAAGTTATTGCGAAAAAACCGTGTTACAGAGGCCCTGAATCTCATAGTAGAGGTCCTGTTTTCTACACTCACGCGCATGACGTCACCTGGATAGTTCAGCCAGGCAGCATATAGGCGGAAAATATGCAGTTTTTTCTTTCTTTCTTTTTTTTCCCCACAGCCGTTCTTGTTTTCATTTGCGTTGACAGATTCATAATGGTTATGTGTGTCATATATGGGTGCTCCAATTCTTATAAGACAAATATAACTGATGGTGGTGAAAAGAAAATAGATTTTCCCGTTTCCCAAAATATGCAAAACTATGTAAGAAGTGGGTGAATATATGCAAAGGAAATGATGGTATCAATGCCAAATGCACGAATTTCTTCGCCACATGTCCAACCCAATGATTTTTCCAGAAATGCTCAATTGTTGCCCTAAGACTGCCATACTGACACAAAATCTTTATAATAATGTAATTACTATTGGGATTCAGGTAAGCCTATCACTAATATCTAGTCACTTTAGTTTTGTTTACCAGGCATATGTTGCGTGTAACATTTTGTGCAACTAGAACTGTCTATGAACAGGCTCACTTAAAAACACCACGAGAATATATGGATATATCAATTATATTCCTCATCTAATTAAATATTTAGCTACGAAGAGAGAGAGAGAGAGGAGAGAGAGAGAGAGAGAGAGAGAGAGAGAGAGAGAGAGAGAGAGAGAGAGAGAGAGAGAGAGAGAGAGAAATTTTACAAGAAATTAATTTGAAGGTATAAATACTGTTATTTAAGCTTCATATTATAATAAGAAATGAATTTTGTTGCTTCGAAATTTTTGAAAAGTTTTCGTCTCAGCAGAACCACCCAATCTAATCAACTTGATTCAAAATAATTTAATAGACTATGGTTTTCAGGTTGAAGATAAAATCCTTACCTCAAAACCTATGTAAAAAATCGTACCTTTATCAGTAAATAATTTCAAAATATCCCACAAACGTTAAACGTTAGAGGTTATGAACGGCAATGTGAGAAAACAGCAGTTCAATTACTCTCTTCCTGAGTGACTAATTCCATCAAATTTTGTAGTAACAAAGGCTTACTGAAAAGTCAGTTTTGTAATGAAACATCTGATCTTATATCTTTGATTGTCAGTTGGATTGGCTTGAATAACGTGTAGATGAAATATGTCGTAAGAAAGGTAGAGGTGCTTTCTCAAACTGTCCACGTCAAGTTGAAATAGATGCTATATTTTGTTATTAATGTTGAAGTGAAAGGCAAAATGTTTCCGTTCCATTAAAAGGATTATCGTTTAACACGTTGCATGGTGTGTAAGGATTACAGTTCTTGACGACAAGACGGCTATGTCAAGACAGTCGAATATCTCTTCTTTCATACGACAAATTGGTCATTGCCACGGTCATCCGTAACCTTTGGAATTTTAATATATACTGCGTGTCTCATGAAACACCTTCTGCCTGTTAACAATGAGACCGAGACAGGAGAATCAAGTAAAAGATTTAATAGAGATAAAACCTGAAACACTGATGGAAAACGAGTCCTTAAGTTCTTTGATGAGAGGGGTCGTGGCTTTTAAATTTAGAAATAAGTATACATCATTAGGCTCAGTTTATGTACATGAAAATCGATTATTGGATATCACTTGTAAAGAGAAAGGTATCATATTATAGGTCATGTAATCATTTTAATGAAAATCTACAAAATATGGAAAATTTATTCAAAATTTTCCATGGTGATAATCTAAAACCAGGAGTCAAAGCCATTTCATATCTTATTGATATATTCAAAGCGACCAATATTGATGTTCCCGAGGAGGTAAGGAGATTTTTAATATTAGAAGTCGGCTAAAATTTAGAATAAAAAATATTGAACTAAAAAAGGAAAATTTTCATAGCCAAGTTGTGAAAAAATGAAAATAAAGTTGTTCAGTAATGTTGAAAAATTTATTTCATTGAAACGAACGAGAGAGAGAGAGAGAGAGAGAGAGAGAGGAGAGAGTAGAGAGAGAGAGTGAGAGAGAGAGAGAGAGAGAGAGAGAGATGATTTTTAATGAAATATTGGGAATAAAACTTTTGTCATACGTGAATTTTTATTTGCATTGCTATTATATTCCCTATCATAATATGTATTTTGGAATTATGGTCATAAAGACATTAATATTTGCCTAATTTCATAAATACAATGTTTGTAATCCCAAAAGAGGTACGAATAATAAGGCTGGTTGTACATGACAGCTGTCAAACAAACGCTCGGATCTCTCCAGGTGACGTCACAGAGCACAACCGAGCTCCCGGCACCATGCGTGGTAACTCACCTTATCTTATTCCATCTTAGGACTAATTTATCGTAAGGATTCTTCGAATAAATATAAATTACAACGATGATAAATTTTACTCTTCAATTTAGGTCATCTTCAACAAATTAATTAATTTGTAATATTCAATAAAAATAATATATATATATATATATATATATATATATATATATATATTATATATATATATATATATATATATATATATATATATATATACATATATTCAAATAAGCCATATATATTTTGATATATTAATGTCTGGATTCTCTTAACGACCTCGGGATCAGAGCCCCAGGCGAAATCTCACAAAGACAAGAGCTTGGCTCCGGCCAGGAATCGAACCCTGGTCGGCAAGCTTATATAGACAGGTATAAGGACAGGAGAATTGTCATTGACTTTTATCTTCCTTCGTGGCCGAATGGGTTAGTCACTGTCTATATAAGCTTGCCGACCAGGGTTCGATTCCTGGCCGGAGCCAAGCTCTTGTCTTTGTGAGATTTCGCCTGGGGCTCTGATCCCGAGGTCGTTAAGAGAATCCAGACATTAATATATCAAAATATATATGGCTTATTTGAATATGAAAACACGTAAAAATGTGCAAAATTTATCATATATATATATATATATATATATATATATATATATATATATATATATATATATATATATATATATATATATATATATATATATATAATTTGGATAAATATCAACACAATATCGTGCTCAAATAGAAATAAATTTCTGCCTCATACTTGAGACCGAACCCTAGTCCCTTCTAATGAAAGACCAGGTCGCATGGTGGTATGGTTGGAAGGACCTGG
>NC_090743.1:98085739-98140739 GCF_036898095.1 Palaemon carinicauda | reverse complement strand
ATAAATATGGAGTTATATATATATATATATGTATATATATATATATATATATATATATATATATATATATATATATATATATATATATATATATATATATATGTGTGTGCGTGTGTGTGTGTGTGTGTGTGTATTTGTGTGTATATATAATGCATAAATGCTTATCACTATGTATGGTACATGTTATTAGATATGAAGTTCAATCTTAATAATACTCAAACTATAAATGTGAGAAAATAAAAGACGGTGGCTTATCAATATCAAGATATATGCATTAACAATGTCTCCTTATCTATAAACAAATTTATTTATAGAAGCAAATCTATCTCTACGAGAGAGTGTCTGTTCATTTTTCTTCAATTGCACCAATATTTGCCTATTGATAAGTCCTTTTAAGAGTTTCTTTTTTTATTAATCTTTCCTGAGAAAACATTTTAATTTAGTCATTTAACCAGGTTCAAAATATATGGGGCGCTCTCTCTCTTCTGTTGAATAGGTTGACATGTTTCATTTTATATTTTATATACGACTGATATATCTTAAACTTCGTACTGGTCTTAGTATATTTTATTTTTTATATATTTTATCAAACGTACACTTTATTGTTCATATGTCTATTTTCTTTTCGTGCTGGATTTCTCCCTCTGTTTGAGACTTTATGGTCCAAGCATCCTTATTTTTCTATTAGGGATAGTAGTAAAGCTCATATATATACATACATACAAACACACACACACACACACACACACACACACACACACACACACACACATATATATATATATATAATATATATATATATATATATATATATATATATATATATATATATATATATATATATATATATATATATACAGTATGTGCAAGTGTTTGTGAGATTTAACTTGTAGTACACACCTTGACACATGCAGAAAAACAAAAACTATAAGATGCAAAAGTTTGTGTTTGAAGTTTGGGGAGTTTCTTTGGATATGCATTGAAAATGCACATATATTATGAATGCTGATCACATGTCATACGAGAAAAAAAATTCAGACGGAACAGGAAATAAGAAATGGATGTAAAGTTTTTTTTTTTTTTCTTCATATGGAGGAGCTTTAAAGATTTAATATACTTAAGGAGAATCCCTGACATTTAGAGATTTTATTTGTTTATTTCCAATAGATTTTATTACTTGTCTTAGAAGTCAAGTAATTTGCTGTATAATCTTTACTTCTCTTCAATCTCAAATAAGTAGTTATTTCCACTTTTGATACCTGATTTGTTTACTCCATTTCTTAATAGATATGCGCTTAAGACTGTATTAATTAAAGGAGCAAGGTAATAGATATTATAAACCTTATTAACTTAATGTTTCATAACACTTCTTCTCAAAAAATCCCAATTATAAATGAGAGAAAATAAGTTAAATACTTTACTAAAGGATATTTTAAGAATTAATATGGATCGTTATACTCCATACCCATAAACTTGAGGGGGTGTCCTTAATAAAATATGCAGTATCTTGTCCTTAAACTTGAATTACAATTATCTCATATGAGAGGCAGGAATGACAAACCATATATACCGGCATATATTTCGATATCCACAGTCAGTAGATGTTATATATATATATATATATATATATATATATATATATATATATATATATATATATATATATATATATATATATATATATATATATATATATATATATATATATTTCAAATAAGCCATATATATTAATACATTAAAGTCTGGATTCTCTTAACGACCTCGGGATAAGAACCCAAGGCGGAACCACCCAAAGACTATGATATCGGACCTGCGGGTCCGATATCATAGTCCTTGTGGCTTATTTGAAATATGAAAGAAACACGTTTAAATGTGCAAAAAATGTATCATATATATATATATATATATATATATATATATATATATATATATATATATATATATATATATATATATTTATACAGCATATATATATATATATATATATATATATATATATATATATATATACATATATATATATATATATATATATATATATATATATATATATATATATTTATTTATATCTATATATACAGTATATATCTATATCTATCTATCTGTATATATATATATATATATATATATATATATATATGTATATATAAATCTCTCTCTCTCTCTCTCTCTCTCTCTCTCTCTCTCTCTCTCTCTCTCTCTCTATAGGCCTGTATGTCTATATATATATATATATATATATATATATATATATATATATATATATATATATATATATATATATATATATATACATATATATATATATATATATATATATATATATATATATATATATATATATATATATATTTATATATATCTATATATCTAGCTATATATATATATATATATATATATATATATATATATATATATATATATATATATATATATATGTATGTGTGTATATAAATACATACACACACACACACACATATATATATATATATATATATATATATATATATATATATATATATATATATATATATATATATATATATATATATATATATATATATATATACATAAATATATATATATATATATATATATATATATATATATATATATATATATATATATACACACACACACATATATATATATATATATATATATATATATATATATATATATATATATATATATATATATATATATATATATATATATACAAACATATACACATATGAATTGCTATCTATAGAGATATCTAACTTTAATGGCTGCATTCTAAAACCAACAGGAAAATGACAATGAATTTTGGTTGCTTTGTAAAATATGCAAATAGTGTAATACAATAGTGCAGAATACGACCTCCCCAAATGAATAACAATGGTTTTCCGGTTGATCTAATATGTCTGACCAGGTGAATGTTATTCTCAACGGTCGGGCTCTTCTTTACTCAAAAAATATGGATGAAACATTGAAACCGGATCAGGAAAGCCAACGAACAACTAAACTGCAATACAATATTCAATTACAAGTTTTGATCCTAGTTCACTGTGCTCTCTCTCTCTCTCTCTCTCTCTCTCTCTCTCTCTCTCTCTCTCTCTCTCTCTCTCTCTCTCTCTCTCCTTGTTAGTAACTATCTATGTTATCACTAAATGAAAAGATATTTCACGCGAAAACTAATACAAATAGTCGCATACACTCATAAATACGAACACATTAAAGCACAAAGACACACACAAACATATGCTCACATACATTTTATATATGTATATGTATATATTTATGTATATATGTAATGTATATTTATACATACACACACACACACGCATATATATATATATATATATATATATATATATATATATATATATATATATATATATATATATATATATATATATATATATATCATCATCATCATCATCAGCCGTCACTAGTCCACCGCAGAACAAAGGCCTCAGACATGTCCTTGCCATTGTGTATGTCTATGGTTTTTCTATGTCATTCCACACCCGGCAACTTTCTTAGTTCGTCAATCAATCGTCTTCTCTGCCTTTCCCTGCTTATTTTGCAATCACTAAGTTCCTATTCTGTTACAATAATTGACCATCTAAATTTTTATTTTTCATGCTCATTATAATTATGTCCTGTCCATTTGTTAGAATATCCTCTACTTTAGTTTGTTCTCGTATCCATGTTGATCTTTTTCTGTCTCTTCGTGTTATTCCCATCAATATTCTTTCCATAGCTCTTTGAGTTGTAACTAGCTTATGTTAGAAGGCTTCTGTAAACCTCAAATTTTCTGATGCCTAAGTTAGTATTAGTAGGACCAACTCATTAAATTCTCTTCATTTCAGAGAAAGTGGTATTCTAGTTTTCATAATCTCATTTGTTTACCCAATTCTATCCATTTCATGCTTATCCTTCTTTTAACTACGGTCTCGTGTCCTGGGAAAATAAATCATTATTAATTTGTAGTGGGTCGTCCATAACTATTATATGAGGTCCTTCTGCATTTTCATAAAACATTATCTAAGTTTTACTCATATCATTTTCAGTCATATACACACACACAAATATATATGTATATATATATATATATATATATATATATATATATATATATATATATATATATATATATATATATATATATATATATTATCATATATATAATTATCATTATCATCATTATCACTCGTTACTAGTCCTCTGCAGAACAAAGGCGTCAGTGATGTACTTATACGTGCGTCTGTTTATGGTCTTCTTATGCTAGTTTATACCCGCTAATTTTCTTAGTTCGTCAACATATTGTATTCTTTCCTTTCTCTGCTTCTTTTGCAATCATTAGGGACCATTCTTTTATTCCTAATGTCCATCTATGTCGGTCATTCTGCCATTGTCCAACTCTTTTTCTTACATGATGATAGAATATCCTTTAGTTTATTTTGCTCTCTCTCTCTCTCTCTCTCTCTCTCTCTCTCTCTCTCTCTCTCTCTCTCTCTCTCTCTCTCTCTCTCTCTCTCTTTTTAGTGTTATTCCCGTCAACATTCTTTCCCTGAGTTTTGAGCTGTAAGGCTATAATAGGGCTCTAAGGTTCTGATGCAAAATTTAATGAGATTGCCCTACCAGCATTAACCAATATATATATATATATATATATATATATATATATATATATATATATATATATATATATATATATATATATATATATATATATATATATATATATATATATATATATATATATATATATATATATATATATATATACATATATATATATATATATATATATATATATATATATATATATATATATATATATATATATATATATCACTAACACTCGTGATTTCAATCAATGCAATATCAACCGCAATGGCATTTTAATACTGAATTTCATCTTGTGAATATATATCCATTGAAATTCATTTATGGTAATAGCTTTTTTCTGGGCGGAGATTTGAACTCCTGCCTATTCAGCCGAAACTATGCCTGCGAGGACTTTACTAACTGAGCTATCAAAAGCCCTCACCCAGAAAAAAAAAAAAAAAA
The DNA here is from genome assembly GCF_036898095.1 of Palaemon carinicauda. Classification (NCBI taxonomy): domain Eukaryota; kingdom Metazoa; phylum Arthropoda; class Malacostraca; order Decapoda; family Palaemonidae; genus Palaemon; species Palaemon carinicauda. The sequence continues at coordinate 98,135,678 of NC_090743.1, read as the reverse complement.
ATATCTTCTCCTTTCCTAGGGGTCTTGCCATAAGGACCTATATTAACAGATAAAAAAAAGGTAAAGGTAAAAGTTTTTCAGCAACCACTAGGAGTTACAATGTATTCTTGGGCTTGTTGGAAAGGTCTCGAGGTCCCGCGACGTGTAGCGGGTGTGGCAATGGGCGTACCTCTCTCTATAAGTGGTAGGGACGCAAAAACCGTAAAATAAAGGGTAAACGTAAATCATAAACCATAGACTTTTTTAAAGTAAAAGTTTCTCAACAACCATAAGAAGTTTAAAGGTTTTCTTGCTCTCGTTGGAAAGTTCTCGAGGTCTTGCGACACATAAGCAGTGTGGCGATTGGCGTACCCCTCCCTCTAAGGGGTAGGGATGCGAAAACCGTAAAATAAAGGGTAAACGTTTCTCAGGAACTACGAGGAGTAAGGAGGTGTCTTGGTCTCGTTGGAAAGTTCTCAATGTCCTGTGTATGGTAAGGGGGGAGATGAGGGAACTACGGCATGGTTTAAAGGGTAGGAATGCGTATCTCAGGAACCAAAAGCAATTAAAAGGTGTTCTTGGGCTCTCTGGAAAGGTCCCGAAGTCCTAAGTATGGTGGTGGAGAAGATGAGTGCACTAGGTCAAGGTATAAGAGACAGGACGCGAAAATGAGGGGTATGCGTATCTCAGGAACCACAAGCACTTAAGAGGTGTTCTTGGGGTCGTTGGAAAGGTCTAAGAAGGCTCGTTGTAGATATCACCCGACCCAACTCTTAGCCACCTTTTCGGGGTGGTGATCCCTAAGAGCGTTTTGGGTGTGTGACGGTGCCGAGAGAGGGTTGTGAACTCAAAGGCAGGAAGCTATCAAATGAGTTGTTTATTAAGGAACACTCTCCTTTATATACAAAACCTCAAGGCAACAGAACATAACATGTTCGAAAGACAGACAATGTTACAGAGCAAACCGGAGACATGATCATTCAGGTTCTTTTTAGTGCGAGGGAAGAGCGCAGATGCAAGCAAAATATATACAAAATAATCATGTACAATTGTGTGACACACGGTTGGTACAGGTGACATAATATAAAAACGCCTATAAAATACAGCAAAGAAAAAGAAAAGAGTGAAGATACATCATAAGATTAGGCTAGTCGTTAGTTTAAAAGTTTGACATGAAATTAGAACATGTTTACAGAGATATAGGTACTAACAGTTTCTAGGTAATATGAAATAAGCATAACAGACAGTAGTATTTAAAATGCAGTGAAAATAAATATACAATATAATATTACGCTGATTGTGAGTTTGAAAGTTTGAAATAGGAAACAGTACTGTTGTTATCTGGTAATGTGCAGTTCCACATTTAAGTGGTTGTATTGTTTGTGTCTCTTCTTGTGTTACGTCCCTGTAAATCATATTGGAATTGGGATGATAAATGTCTTTGTTTTTTCTAATTTTAGAATACTATTCCCAAACTTCAACAACAACAACTCCATTCTGCTGAAAAGAGTGGATGTATTGAAGGTGATTAGGACATGATAATTTATTTATGCTATTAATAAGGATAATGTCAAATGTATATATATATATATATATATATATATATATATATATATATATATATATATATATATATATATATATATATATATATATATATATATATATATATATAATTTGTGTGTGTGTTCGTCTGTCTGTTATAGGGTGCGTGTGTTGTTGGTTATGGGATCCTGTGAGTTAGTGCTAGTCTTTGTGATCATGTGAGTTTGTAGGGTTATTACTGTGTAAGTGTGTGTATATATAAACATACTGAAACTTATGCTAATCAATTTCAATGTTATCAAAAGTAGATTTTAATATCTTTGTATTTTATCTGTTTGTGGATTAGCCTTTATGTGGATTTTGTGGACATAACGAAATTTAAACAATATCGTAAAAAATCAGAGTTTTCGCATCACTTCATTTGTAAGTCACCTGACAATAAAAAAAAAAATATGTATCTTATTTGCGATCGCAATTGTTTACCAATATTAATAGTAAAGAAAAGCAAACCAAAGTCTGGACTGGAGCACCATCTGCCGGGATTTCCATGTACTTTTCTCGAGAGCGTCTCCAGGCAAAAGAGAATACGAAATCAAAACTAGCAGTAGATAACGTTGAGTCAAAAGGGGAGATTTTCTTTTACGAAAATTAGTTTATAGGTTATTAATTATCCGTGCTATGAGTTTATGGAGCTCAAAATTTACTCTTCTTTAATACTTGTATTTGATTATGACATTTCCAAAGTCTTTTCTCATATTGCACTATACTATAATAAAATCAAATTCGTATTACAGATTATGTAGAAAGAAACGAATGCTAAATTAAAGCATGAATGATTACGTCTAGGAATATATCGGACATTTTTCTCGTGTTCAGGATTGGATATAAAGCTTATTTTTATTTGGATTTCTTTAGGTTATGGGTACGTAATGTTATAATATCAAAACAATAGGCATAAACACCAGGGTAATCGTGAATATTGAAATTTTTCATTACTATTTTGCATAGTGTTATGTTCAGGAAATCAGTTACGCTATTTCTCTTTTTTTACTTCAGTGTACAGAGTAAACATCATTCCTTCTGGCCGTAGCAACTGAATATTTTCGGTGATTTATTCCGATATTTAATTTCCTGCTTGTTTGAACCCAATCAAATGAGCCACGTTGGACTGCGTAAATCATGTTTCTATTTGGATGCCCTCATTTAGCCTTACAAATTTATATATTTTTTTTCAAATATATATATATTTCATATATTTTTTTCCGGATATTTCATTGTTTCAATACTTGTTATTTAAGTTATACGAAATGAGTTCTATCTTATCCAATTCGTTATTATAATCAGTATTTTCGATAGGTTGAAATATTCCCTTTTGAATTTCTGCAAATTAATGTTTCGTTTCTGTAGCAATACCAACAGAAATCTTAAATCTATTATGGTCTTATGTTATTCAAGGGCAGAGAAATATTACTAAAATTATATCAAGCAAATTAGAAATAAATATATTCCTGTAAAGAAACACAGGCGTGGATGAGGAGGAAACTGAAGTAGAGGATACTCTAACAACATTTAAGAAAAAGAAATGAGTATGGGCAAGACATATAATGAGAATGATACATAATAGATACACATTACGATAGACTGGCACTGAAAGACCATGAACAGACGCAAGGCGAACGGTATGTCCGAGGCCTTTGACCTGCAGTGAACTAGCTTTGGCTGGTTATGTAGATGATATATATGTATATATATATATATATGTATATATATATATATATATATATATATATATATATATATATATATATATATATATATATATATATATATATATATATATATATATATATATATGTGTGTGTGTGTGTGTGTGTATATATATATATATGTAAGAGAGAGAGAGAGAGAGAGAGAGAGAGAGAGAGAGAGAGAGAGAGAGAGAGAGAGAGAGAGAGAGAGAGAACTATTCTTATTCACTGCATAATCTCATCTGTAATATTCACTACTGTGCTTAATTTAATAGTTTAAATGATTCTGGGAAAGACATAGTGCCATTAGTATTGGATGATATGAATTTATAGAAATCTCAGGCTTTAGCCAAATAAATCCAATAAGTCAACATCTAACACTGAAGTATCAAAAGTTTTGTTTTCATTTTTAAAATCAATTAAAATGTCAAAATGTAATCGACCTTTAAAATCTAACACTAAAGCACCCTAAAAATTAAGTTCATGAAAAAAAATTTAAATGGTTTCAGAATTTATTGTTATTATGTATTAGAAATTGTTAGCTCATGAAATGTTTTTTATTTACTTTTGATGATTCTATGCTACAATAGATATCTACTATTTCCTATTTCCTATTTTCATTCTTTTTGCTGACGATTCTTTTATGGTTACTGCATATGACGTATTTCGTTCAAGACATTGACCAATATTTTACCGGGGATAATAATATTTTTTGCTTGATTAATAGTTTCACAACAGATAATTATTCAGTAGATCGGATCGAAATAAGTGCATCTACATAGTTTTTGAGTGGACTTAGATATATTTATTATTATTATTATTATTATTATTATTATTATTATTATTATTATTATTATTATTATTATTATTATTATTATTAATTGCTAAGCTACAATCCTAGTTGGAAAAGCAGGATGCTATAAGCCCAGACGCTCCAACAGGGAAATTAGCCCAGTGAGGAAAGGAAACAAGGAAAAATAAAATATTTTAAGAACAATAACAACATAAAAATAGATATTTCCTATATAAACTATAAAACTTTAACAAAACTAGAAGAAGAAAAATAAGATAGAATAGTGTGCCCGAGTGTACCCTCAAGCAAGAGAACTCTAACCCAAGAGACGGTAGAAGACCATGGTACAGAGGCTATGGCATTATCCAGGACAAGAGAACAATGGTTTGATTTTGGGGTGTCCTTCTCCTAGAAGAGCTGTTTACTATAACTAAAGAGTCTCTTTTACCCTTACCAAGAGGAAAGTAGCCACTGTACAACTACAGTGCAGTAGTTAACCCCTTGAGAGAAAAAGATATGTTTGGTGATCTTGGTGTTGTCAGATGTATGAGGACAGAGGAGAATATGTAAAGAATAGGCCAGACTCTTCGGTGTATTGTGTAGGCAAATGGAAATAGAATCGTAACCAGAGAAAAGGATCCAATGTACTACGGCCTGGCCAGTCAAAGGACCCCATCACTATCTAGCGGTAGTATCTCAACGGGTGGCTGGTGCCCTTGCCACCCTACTACCTCTTATTGAAGGGAAAGAGTGTAGGTCTCGTATAGGAATTTCTAAGGATAAAGCTACTCAAACTGAGAACATCAAAGGTCACTATCCAGAATTTTCGGCTTTTATCCTTCATACTTTAGAGTTATGAGAGATCGTGGATCATCTGTTCCTGTCAGCATAGTAGACTTCGTGAGCTCCTTTTTCTCTGCTTTACATAAATTCTATATGCAGCATATATTTCTGTCGCGTGTTTTTTTATTTATTTTTTTTTTTGGGGGGGGTTCTTATTTTCCAAAAAGCAAAAGCACTTGAAATAGAAACCCAAATCCTTTGTTATCTGTTTCTCGTTTTCATTCTCTATTTCTAAACCCCCCCCCCCGACCAAAAAAAAAAAAAAACACCAGCTCCTGATTCCTTTTCGTCTTTATCTTTTTATCAAAATTCAGCTTTAACTCTTCATAAATCATCCTCTTCTTTTTCAAACCTTTTGCCAAGATTCTTTTTCCTCCCTCTATTGACCTACCCTATGATTTACCTTTTCTCTCTCTCTCTCTCTCTCTCTCTCTCTCTCTCTCTCTCTCTCTCTCTCTCTCACCATTAAATTTTCCTGCATCATCCTTGTTTCCATTTACCATCGTAACCGTCACCTTTTTCCTTTAACAAAATATTTTTAAAGAGTGCGACCTGTTTTATCAGCGTTTATAATCACTTGGACATCAGTAAAGCAGAGAATCTCAGCTAAAAATGTTGGGAAAAGATGGCTTGTTTTATCGTGAAGCATCGCACAAAATTTTAAATTTTTGGGAAATAACGTTTCAGTAACGCACCAAATACTTTCCCGGTCCAGAACATGGATGCTCTCTAAGTGCTTCTGTGACTTCAAAGCCTGAAATGAAAATGCGAGATATCTGGCATTCATGCCATCCCGCGAATTAAACTTGATATTAGGTGGGCTCTGTTCAGAATATTAAGTAAACAGCAGCGTGCAACACATTTGTATGCTATGTATGCTAATTGTTTGAGAATCTGATTATTTGTTTGTGATTCAATGTTGTGTATGTTTTCTTTGAGTGTTACTCTGATATTTCATTTGCAATTTAGGTTGTGAGGGAAGATTTTTATTCCAAGAAATAAAAAATAAAAAATACCAAATATCATTATTAAAAGATTCAATACTAAAATATCAGAAATGAAAGAAGTCCTTCAAAAATATGAGGTATAAAGAAAACATCGAGAGAAGGTCAGGTAATAGATACAGGAATTTTCATATAAAGATTGAGGTATTAAGCGTGCACGTAAGAGTTAATGAAAAAAAGTAAAGTGCAATAATAGATAATAGACTTTTGTAAATTACGATGTATTACAAAAAAAAAAAAAAAAAAAAAAAAAAAATAAATAAAACTTCTCTTTAGGACACATGGGCAAATAGTACTCCAGGTTTAGAGTTCAATCACAATTGGAAAAGTTACTAGTAAATAATTATAAACCAGTGAGGGAAATCAAAATCACTGACTAAACTGCATACTTCCCATAGAGACTTCGACAGTGTGTATAAAGGTTTTTGTAGTAGATTTCATAATTAAATTTTGAAATGGATATTACTTGGTTAAACAACAACAACACCAACAACAACAATAATAGTAATCACAGAAATAGATTTTTTTTCACTAATATATGGAATAATTACTACTAAGAAATATTTTAACTGTAACCAAACTGTTCTTCAGATGCCATCACCAGTTCTGTTGATGTTGTACAGTCGGCGTCAAATCTGATGCAACAAATTGTAAAATTCCTCGTACGTAGTTCGTTAGACATTTCGGGGGTTGCCATTTAGTATATTTTATTCCAATTATTGTCATCCTGTTTATCTGATAATAAGTATCAATGGTTAACTGTAGAACCACAGAAGGCATTCCGCTAATGAATGGTCGATGTTATTTGCAATAATTGTTTATAAAAAGAAAAGGAAAATTCCCCACAGTTCTCAATATGTGATATCGAGTGTTCACCATTCAGTGGCAGCAGGAACCACCGAGTGCATAACCATTGGCCTAATGTCATTGAAAATTACTTTCATAGCGCTATATTGAAAACTATTATGATTTCTTTTTATAAAGCACTAAAAAGCTTATCATCTGATTAAATGAAATATAAATAAGATTCCAGTTGGTGTGAGAAAGAATCTTAAAGTTATATCCGCGTTTAACTAAATTTTAGAAATTCTTATACTCACGCTATGTCCGGATGCCACACACACACACACACACACACACACACATATATATATATATATATATATATATATATATATATATATATATATATATATATGGGGAAAAATCACATGGAAAAGTGATGATCTGATGCAAACGAACCACAGGGAAAATTAAAATAGGGAACTAGTCCTCAATTTTCTATTTTCTATTTTCATTTCCCCTGTAATTCATTTGCATATATATATATATATATATATATATATATATATATATATATATATATATATGTATATATATATATATATATATATATATATATATATATATATATATATGTATATATATATATATATATATATATATATATATATATATATATATATATATATATATATATATATATATATATATATATATAGCAAAGCTGCTTAAAAACAAAACTTTTTGTAATACCCTGCCACAAAACACTGAAAACTCAGTATACTATGATAAAAGATATATTCTATAGGGCCTCTGACATTTTTGTTTGACGGTTCGATTAAGCAAATGAGCAAGTGTCATTTTGTAACATTTCTTTTGACAGATGATGTTTTACATGAGCGTGAATAAGGCCTGCGGGGAGTAGCCCTTGCAGAATCCACGGGTCAAGGTCAGGAATACGCTAAACGCCCTTGCACTAAGTTATGGATGACCAGACGCTACAAGTGTTTAAAAAACATGTTTTATGCAACAGCGAAGGCAAATGCAAATGCAGTGCTTCTTGCTCTGACAAGGTGGACATACAAACATATGATACATAGGGACACTCAATTAGGGATTTAAGACCATTTACTGTAGGTGGAATAAAAATACTTTTTAAAGTTTTACATATTTTGTAATGTATTTTCTTTGATATGTTTTACATTCACTTATGTTTAACCTTTATTTGCCTTTCTTTGCATTAGCTACTTGCTAAAATGGTTTAAGTTTTGATCTATTTGAAATGTATAATTTCTAAGAAAGAATAAAACTGTATCATTTTATGTTTACTATCTTCTTTCTTGTTCTTGCTGATTTTCCAAGGTGGCTAATTGCTGTTCGAGCATTTTATAAACTGACCAACGATGATACTAATGATTTTGAAAATTGACCAAAATCCTGGTCCTTTTAAGATACGTCGAGATATTTAGGTAATTTTGCAATAAGATCACGAATTTGATCTTTTTACATAATGGCGGGGCATTTTATAAAATGACCAATCTCGCAAAATGGTCGTAATATATATATATATATATATATATATATATATATATATATATATATATATATATATATATATATATATATATATATATATATATATATATATATACACACACACACACACACACACACATATATATATATATATATATATATATATATATATATATATATATATATATATATATACACACACACACACACACACACACACACACATATATATATATATATATATATATATATATATATATATATATATATATATATATATATATATATATGTATATATATGCACACACACACACATATATAATATGTATATATATATATATATATATATATATATATATATATATATATATATATATATATATAGATATATATATATATATATATATATATATATATATATATATATATATATATACATATATGTATATATATATATATATATATATATATATATATATATATATATATATATATATATATATATATTTATATATATATATATATATATATATATATATATATATATATATATATATATATATATATATATATATATATATATATATATATATATATATATATATAACATCAGGCAAAACGTCTATATATGTTTGCTGATGGTAAAGGTCTTAGGGGCATATGATGCCCATCTTACAATCTCCAATGCTGTACAGAAATCCCATGATTGTGAACAGGATGTTCATATGATTGGTCTTGATTTTAGTACTGCCTTTGACCGTCTTAATCTTGAGGCTTTTCTTAACGATATCATTTATTTTTTAAGTAGATCTTAAAGAGTTTTTGTTGATGGGCAACATGATGAGTCTAGGATTGTGATATCTGGCGTTCCTGATGAAAGTCATCATAGCTCGTTGCACATGAAGATGATACTTTCCTCTTCGCATCGATTTCATCTCCTGAATTTAGATCAGGGGCTGCTAGATCTAGATAAATTAGTATATGATGCAAATTATGTTTTTTGAAGTTGAACTCTAACAAAACTGTAAACATGATTGCAAATAAGTGAGTACACTGACTCCTCATCATCTGGATAGCAACCTTGATAATGTTTCTTTAACTCTTTCTGCCTTTTTTTTTTTTTTTAATTTTAGGTTTGATTCTTGACAGGAAATATGCTTTTGAGCAAAATATTTGTTCTTGTTTCATCTTCAAGTACACAAAAGATTCCCTTATTGAGAAAGCCATTTAACATTTTTGGTGATCAATCTGTTCTGAAGAAATGTTTTATCAATTAATTCATTTTGCCATGTTTTCAGTATTGTTCTCCTGTTTGTTCCTCAGCTGCTAAATCTCATCTTAATTTGTTGGACAGGAACGTACAGTCTGTAAGATTTATAATTCCTGATCAAGACATTAATATCTGGTACCGACATTCTGTTAGTTCTTCATACATGTTTCATAAGATTTTTCATAATTTTTACTATCCTTTGGATTCAGATCTTTCTAGACAATACTATCCTGTTTGTAATAGTCCTTATGCAGTTAATTTTGACAGCCATGAGTTCTCCGTAAATAAGGGTCAATACTACACGGTAATCTTGAAGTTTTATTCCAGCTATGATGTTCATAATTAGGTAATTGAATCGGTATTATATCAAAAGTTCAAACTTGCAGTGAATATTGTTATGTTTGATAAACAAACGTAAGTTTTGTTTTGAAGTTTATATATGTAAGATATATTTTAATGTTGATAATATTCCGATGATATTTTTTTCTGAATTGTTCATATACTTTCTGGTAGCAAGTTGGCCAGGGCACCAGCCACCCACTGATATACTACCACTATAGAGTTATGAGGTTCTTTGACTGTCCAGACAGTACTACATCATTTCCTTCTCTCTGGTTACGGTTCATTTTCTCTTTGCTTACACATACACCGATTAGTCTGGCCTATACTTAACACATTCCCCTCTGTCCTAATACACCTGATAACACTGAGAACACCAAACAATTTTTTCACTTAAGGGGTTAATTACTGCACTGTAATTATTCAGTGGCCACTTTCCTCTTGGTAAGGGTAGAAGAGGCTCTTTAGCTATGGTAAGCAGCTCTTTTTGGAGAAGGACACTCCAAAATCAAACCATTGTTCTCTAGTCTTGGGTAGTGCCATAGGCTCTGTACCATGGTGTTCCACTTTCTAGGGTTAGAGTTCTCTTGCTTGAGTGTATGCTTGGGCACACTATCCTAACTTATTTCTCTTCCTCTTGTTTTGTTAAAGTTTTTATAGTTTATGTAGGAAATGTTTATTTTAATATTGTTACTGTTTTTGAAATATTTTATTTTTCCTTGTTTCCTTTCCAAACTGGGCTCTTTTCCTTGTTGCTTTTCCAACTAGTTTTGTAGCTTAGCAAGTAATAATAATAATAATAACAATAATAATAATAATAATAATAATAATAATAATAATAATAATAATTTTGTATTTCGTTATTTCTTTTCCTCACTGGGCTATCATTTTCTTGCTCTCTTTAATTAGGGTTATAGCTTACATAATATATATATATATATATATATATATATATATATATATATATATATATATATATATATATATATATATATATATATATATATATATATGTATATATATATGTGTGTGTGTGTGTGTGTGTGTGTGTATATATATATATATATATATGTGTGTGTGTGTGTGTATATATATATATATATATATATATATATATATATATATATATATATATATATATATATATATATATATATATATATATATATGTGTGTGTGTGTGTGTGTGTGTGTGTGTATATATATACATACATATATATATATATATATATATATATATATATATATATATATATATATATATATATATTATATATATCATAATGTTGGCAGGGGAAACATTTTTTCCTAAAATCAATTAATCATTCCCGAGGTTTTTGGATTTTCGTAATCACATTTTCAAGGGCTACAAATAGGAACCTTATAAATAACATTAGTAATGGGAAAAACAGTAAAAAACATAAGAAATAATAAGATAAATCATGTAAAAGGTAAGATTTCTTAAAAAGCTAATAATAAAAAAAATATTGATAGATATTGTAATATATTTAATAACCCCCCAAAAAAAAAAAAAATCTTGTCTTCCTTGGGTAACTAGTTTATTCTAAGATGTCAGGCATATGGATTTAGATAATTTACTTTTGTCTTCCTCTACCAGAGAGAAAAGAAGAAAAATGCAAGATCAGATGTCTACCGGCTCTTCTCATATTTGCAAATTATTATATCGTCTTTAATGAAGAACACGTCCCTATCCAAGCGCAAGAAATCTGGGAACTCGCTACTTGTAACTTTCACATAAGCCTTGACCTGTTCAATCCAGGCTTTGAACTTAAGTCCTGCAATAAGCTCTCCCATCCTACAGCCACACAAACCAAGCACACGCCCATTCACATTTCCTGCACGCTGGGTTCCATCATAGAACCTCTTCCATTATCATTGTCACAGTGATTTCTCTCTCTCTCTCTCTCTCTCTCTCTCTCTCTCTCTCTCTCTCTCTCTCTCTCTCTCTCTCTCTCACCAAGATTATCCATTTTCTACGTAATTAAACCTGAATTCTTTTATTGTTGTTCTTTTCACTTAGTAGTTCGAGTTACTACTACCGCTATGGTATTGTGCCAACCATGTGTCAAACAATTGTACATAATTATTTTGTATATATTATGCTTGTATCTGCGCTCTTCCCTCGCACTAAAAAGAACCTGAATGATCATGTCTCCGTTTTGCTCAGTAACATTATCTGGGTCTCGAACAAGTCATGTCCTGTTGCCTTGAGGTTTTGTATATAAAGAAGAGTGTTCCTTAATAAATAACTCAGTCGTTTTCAGTCTGCCTTTGAGTTCACAACTCCTCTCTCGGCCCGTCACATTGGTGACCCCGGAAGTCGACTCGCTCCCACGGCCTTCCACCCCCACCTCCCTCGCCCCTCCATCGTTGGTACTATGACGGAGACAGACTCTACTCCAGCAGTTGGCGCCGCCCCATTGAAACTTTCACCGTTCGCCACCGGAGAAGCGTTTGCTTGGTTTCAGCGCTCAGAAGTCCAGTTTCGTATCAGGGGCGTGACTCGCTCAACCACCAAAGCGGATTATGTTCTCGCGGCGATACCCGAGGACACCTTCCCAGAAATATCCGACTGGCTTTGTGAACAAGGAGACACCCCAATAGCGTATGACGACCTCAAATCATACCTTCTGCAGCAGTACTCGCCGTCGCCAGCTGCCGGCATAGCAAAGCTTTTTCAGCTCTCGCAACAACCGTTGGGGGACCAAAGGGCTTCGCTTGCCCTCAGGGAAATGACCAGTATCGCTCGCCTTCAACCTGCCGCACACGGCTCTCCTCGTGAGGTGAACCTACTCCGTGCCCTTTGGATACGCCGTTTACCTGAACCTGTGCGCGCTGCCATACCCGATGTCGATAGTTTACCCATAAAGGACTTGATGACCAAAGCCGACGCCCTTATGGACAGCCACTTCAAGACCTCCATCAACGCCTCCACCCCTGACGACGAGGATGCCTATTCAACGACAACTGAAGCTGACATGAATGCCGTAGGACATACACGCCTACCCCGTGACGTGCCGAAGCGGCGACAAAGCCGCCCACCACCCACCAATCGCTTGCGCCCCAACGAACGACTTCTACAGCCACTTACTACCTCCCTATCTCCGCAGTTTTGCTACTACCACTTCAGATTCGGGGCAACCGCGAAGAAATGTGCCAAAGATTGTCAGTGGCCAAAAAAACATGTAAGTAGGCCATCGCTTGTGGCGGTGGCCTCCCATGTTTCTAATCTTTTCTTTTTACAGGATGCAGGAACGGGCGTGCGATTTTTGGTACACACGGGTGCTTGTCGTTCTCTTTTGCCAAGGAAACTCTTCAAGGCACAACGTAGTCTGTCTACATCTGCCGACGTCCGCTTGGTAGCTGCCAACGGATCTGCGATACCCACCTACGGTTACGAGAACCTCACATTATCGTTCGGAAACGGTAAATTCAATTCAAAGTTTCTCGTTGTTGACGTCACAATGCCAATCCTCGGTGCGGATTTCCTCTCTCATTTCCATCTTCTGGTCGATGTCGCCCACCGACGATTGGTCAACGCAGACTCGTACTTGTCGACACCTCTTCAACCCACCCCCTCTAACCTCGCTCTCTACATCAGCGCACCCACGGATGCCTACGCCCACCTTCTCACGTCGTACCTGGAAGTTTCCCGTCCAGAACTTCGCCAAACGCCCACGGTTCCTGCCAAGCACGGTATTTATCACCATATCAAGACGACGGGACCCCCAATCTTCGCAAAATTCAGACATCTAGCACCGGAACGATTGGCAGCCGCCAAACAGACGTTCACCGAAATGGAGAAAATGGGCATTTGCCAAAAGGCCTCCAGCCCATGGTCGTCACCCTTACACATCTTTCTGAAGAAAGACGGCTCCCTCCGTCCGTGCGGGGATTATAGGCGCCTGAACATGCAAACAGAACCGGATCACTACCCCCTCCCAAACATTGCCGACGTGACCTCATACCTGCACAAAGCGAAGGTTTTCTCTACGCTCGACCTCCTGAAGGGGTATTATCAGGTGCCTATGAACCCAGAAGACATCCCCAAGACCGCCATCACCACTCCGTTTGGCACATACACCTTCAATTACTCCTGTTTTGGCCTTCGTAATGCTGGGGCAACGTTTCAACGTCTCATGGATGGCATCTTAGGGGACCTCCCTTTCTGTGTATGTTATGTGGACGACATACTTGTGTTCTCCTCCTCAAAAGAGGAACACCTCCGTCACCTGCGCATCGTGCTCGACCACCTGCAACAAAACGGCCTTGTAGTCCGGTACGGCAAGTGTACCTTTGGCGCCAACGAAGTGTCGTTCTTAGGGCACAGTATCACTCCTGAAGGAGTCCATCCCCTCCCTGAGAAGGTAGCAGCCGTTCAGAATTTCCCCACGCCCTCGACCGTCAAAGCTCTGCAGGAATTATTGGGCATGATCAACTATTATCACCGTTTTCTGCCAGCCATTACCGCCACTCTTGTTCCCCTCTACGCCTCCCTCAAGGGCAAGCCAAAGGACCTGAAGTGGGGTCCCCTTCAAGAAGCAGCCTTTTGCAATGCAAAGAAGGTCCTATCAACTGCTGCGGCTCTCACTTTTCCTATCCCACACGCCCCTCTCCTTCTCTCCACCGATGCCAGCGACGTCGCTATTGGTGCAGTACTCGAGCAGGCGGTCAAAGGCTCACCCCGCCCATTGGCCTTCTTCAGCAGAAAACTGTCCAAGGCAGAATCGGGTTATTCTACCTTCGATCGAGAATTGCTGGTGGTGCACTTGCCTGTCCGTCACTTTCGCCATTTCTTAGAAGGTACGCCCTTCGTCATTCGTACAGACCACATGCCTCTGGTGCACGCCTTCACTCGACAGCCTGACGCCTGGTCCGCCCGTCAACGCCGACATCTCTCCGCCGTGGCTGAATACAATTGCACCCTCCAATACGTCCCTGGGAAAATGACTCCCGTTGCCGATGCCCTGTCAAGAAACACGTTGGCTGCCGTTCAACTGGGATTGGATTACAACGCCCTGGCTGAAGCCCAACGACAGGATCCAGAGTATCAAGCTTGTAGGACATCCTGCACGTCCCTCCGTTGGGAGGATTTCCCCCTCGAAGACTCCAACACCACCCTCCTCTGTGACGTCAGTACTGGTAGACCGCGACCTTGGATTCCTGCTCCCATGCGCCGACAGGTGTTTGATTTCATCCACGGCCTTTCACATCCCTCGTGCCGTTCTACTGCACAGCTGCTGAAGGCAAAGTTCATTTGGCACGGCATTTCTAAGGATGCTAAGGATTTGGTCCGTGAGTGTACTTCTTGCCAAACTTCCAAAGTACATCGACACACGGATTTAGGAGTGGGCACCTTTCCTCAACCTCAGCGTCGTTTCGCACACATTCACGTCGACGTTGTAGGCCTCCTACCTACATCACAAGGACATCGTTACCTGTTTACCATCATCGACCGCTCCACTCGTTGGCCTGAAGCCATTCCCATGGAAACTGTAACGTCCGCCTCATGTACATCTGCCTTACTCTCTGGATGGATTTCAAGATTCGGTATCCCTGAGCATATTACTTCTGACAGGGGAACAACTTTCACCTCTCAATTATGGACGTCATTAGCAAATCTCCTGGGCATCACCCTACATCAGACAACAGCCTACAACCCCGCTGCCAATGGAATGGTTGAACGTTTTCATCGCACCCTCAAAGCAGCTTTGATGTCCCGCTGCAAGGATTGCAACTGGTTTACTTAGCTTCACTGGGTCCTCCTTGGACTAAGGACCACTCCTAAAGACGCCCTCGACGTCTCGGCAGCCTAAATGGTGTATGGCGACCCGTTGGTCGTCCCTGCCGAATTTTTTCCTTCTACCACCTCCTCCGACGATCTCCAGCGCATACATCACGTCGTGGGAAAATTTACTCCGTGCCGCCAGACTTACAAGCCCCCAGCGAAGCATCACATACCAACGGACTTGCACTCTGCAATGCACGTCTTCCTGCGCAACGACACCAGCAAGCCTCCCCTAGCGCCCCCTTACACGGGCCCTTTCCTTGTGATCCGACGCAGTCCGAAAGCATTCCTCCTAAACATTCGGGGCAAAGAAGACTGGGTCTCCATTGATTGTCTAAAACCTGCTTATCTTCGGCCAGATGACCCGCCTACAGTTCACCTCTCTAGATCAGGGCGCCCTATTTAACATGTACAGTATGTCATTTTTAGGGGGGGAGCCATGTACCAACCGTGTGTCACACAATTGTACATAATTATTTTGTATATATTATGCTTGTATCTGCTCTCTTCCCTCGCACTAAAAAGAACCTGAATGATCATGTCTCCGTTTTGCTCAGTAACATTATCTGTCTCTCGAACAGGTCATGTCCTGTTGCCTTGAGGTTTTGTATATAAAGAATAGTGTTCCTTAATAAATAACTCAGTCGTTTTCAATCTGCCTTTGAGTTCACAACTCCTCTCTCGGACGTCACAGTATTCTTAGAAAGTGCATTGGCTACTTTATTTAATTTCCCTGCTATATGTTTAAATCCCACAAGGTCATACTCTAACATTCTCTTGATCCTCTGGAGCTTTCGGAGTACTTAGCTCCCCCTTCTTAGAAAATCTCACAATGAACGATAATCGGTATTTATTTTTACTTTATGCCCAAGATGCCATTGTGGTCGATATTTACATTGTTTCGACTCAGAGGCATAGGTTCGAATCCTTACATAGCCAAAAACATTTATCCTGAAGGAATTTCCAGTGGATATACATTTGCATAAGTAAAATTTGGTATTAAATGTCATTGTGGTTACATTTGCACACATACTGTATGTATATATCTATATATATTTATATATATATATATATATATATATATATATATATATATATATATATATATATATATATATATATATATATATATATATATATATATATATATATATATATATATATATATATATGTCATTAGCTATAAATAGTTCACTGCAGGACAAAGACTTCAATCATGTTCTTTCACTCTCATCTGTTTATGGGCTTTCGTTGCCAGTCCATACCAGCAAATTGTCTTAGTTCGTCAATCCATCGTTTTCTCTTGTATCTACTGCTTTTTTTGCAATCTTTGGGGACCTGTTCTGTTACTCTTAATGTCTATACATTATCTCTTATTCTCATTATATGTCCTACTATGTCCATTTCTCTTTCTTACATGTTGTTAGAATATCCTCTACTTTAGTGTGTTCTTGTATTGCTGTTGCTCATTTACTGTCTCTTAGTGTTATTCGCATCATTCATCTTTCCATAGGTCTTTCTTTGGGTTGTAACTATCTTATGTCCTAAGGCTTTATAAGTACATCTATTCGATTAGGATATTTCCTAAGTTTTTACTCATTTGGTACTATACTATGATACAATTACATTCATAGTAAGGATTGCGCAAAAATAAGCGCCCTTCAACACCCACAGGGGTAAGACATGACCTTCGCTCCTCGCCTAAATATTGAGGATAGCAGCTCGTGCTTCTTTCAAAAATCTTTCTTTGACCTTAGGTCATCGGCACCGTCTTGGCCTCTTTCAGTGCCAAAATAGCTAGGTTTATGTGTCGCCCTTCTATCTGGCAAATCTACAAGAAAAGAGAATGCTATGAAGCAAAATGAATATTAAGATACAAGATTTTAGTTCCCAGCCACAGAACATACCACGGAGATGTTTGTAGTTGTGGGAATATATTGGCACCACTAGGGTCAGAGTTCACGATAACCCACTTTAACGTCGTTAATGTAGACGAAGATGACTTAGATAAGATCTTCAAGACAGACAGTAAGGCTGTCTTTCAAAACAACCACTTTAAAGTGATTGATCTCCAACAATATAATATTGCCAAAACCATCACTGTTGAACATCTGGATGTAACAACATCAGAATACGAAGAAAAATAACTTAAATCTACTATTGAAAGGGAAAATAATTGGTCTAAAGTGGATGATGTGATAAAAATACTAAATGACACCAGCATTTATAAAGGTTAAGTTTGAAACTTCGAAGATGACAAAGTGATCCATAAAAAGAGGTCTCTTCATAGCCTACCAATACATCCCAAGTCAATATATTGAACAAGAAATGTTTGTGAAATTATTCATTTTGCTATAAATACGATTCTTATTAGCATCTGTATAAGGAATGGGCTAAAGATAAAAACTTCAAAATATTCTCCGAATACTCATCATATGACTATACGTACAAGGAATATACTGAAAAAAAGAAAATGCGTCAACTGCGGCCAAAAACATTTAACTTTAGCAGCAAAATGCCCAGTGAGAAAACCTCCATTTAAAAGAAATATTCAAGAGATAAAGGCGAACAGAGATGTAACATCCACTTCAAACAACATTACAAGTTACGGCAGAGTAACAGCTACCAATATACGGAATGTCAGGTTAATGCAAGTAGCCTTCTAAACACATACGAGATAACGCAAGAATTGCAACAATACAAAATATATCAATAAAACTGGGGCATCGTAAAGGAATATTCTACCCCTTAATAATAAACAGCATATTAGCAGATAATATAATAACATTGCAATACTCTGACCAAACAATAAATAGGGTAGAAATACACTATGCAACATTTCACACAAAAATAAGAAAGTTAAAAAGAAAATTCAGAAGATTCATCAGATGAAGATTTCATATCCGGAATTGTACCTAATTCGGACTCAAACTCATCAATTCCTCTAGCATAACTATGCAAGAAAAACAGCATAAATCAATAGAAGGAATCCAAGCCTCCCTACAAAGTCTCTAAGGTCTCTTAAATCCTACCACAAGGATTAACTTCAACATAAAGATATACTACGCCGGTGGCCAAGAATACCAGAAAACTAATATAGAAGTAAAAGAAAAATAAGCATCAATTAATTTGAATTAACTTTTTAGACCTCAAACGGAGAAACGTGCCTTCTATTTTAATAAAATTGTGGTTAAACCACAATTTATACCACTCTCACCAATACTTAAGTTTTCAAACTATCCTGTACCATGATTAGTTAGCTAACTGTTCCCACTCTTCTCTCACCCATCTTTCCTATCAACAACAACACAAATCTAATACAAAATAAAAGGATGAATGGCCATTTCTTTTTTTATGAATTTATGGACCATTTTACTCCTGTTCAGGATTAGATATGAAGCCTTTTGTGATTCCGTTATGTCATGGATAAGTAATGGTATAATAAAAGGATAAAAGGCATAAAGACCTGGATATAAATGAATGCTGAAATAATTCAGCTATATTTCAAATGTTTCCAGGTATTTTCACGTAGTAATATACATTTGCGAAGGAAATCAGTTTCGTAAGTTTATTTTTTTTTACTTCGATGCGGACAATAAACATTATTCTTTTTGCCCAGTTGTAAGTGAATATTTTTGGAGATTTATTCCGACATATAATTTCCTGCTTGTCTGAACCCAATCAAATGAGCCACAGGTTACATGTTGTTCTTGGTTTTTTTTTTTTTATTAGATATTTTCAGATTTTGCTCTTTAAAATACTCCATTTAGTTTTGACAGTTATTTGATTGCTTCAATACTTGTTATCTGGGTTAAATAAAAGGATTTCATGGGTAAGTGTTCAATTTTATCTTACCTATATTCAAAGGTTTTATCATCAAGATTAATAGGTTAAACTTTCCCTTCATAATATTTTACCGTTTTACATATATTTTCCTTTAGTTTTGGAGACTTTAGTAAATTCTATAAGGATGCTAAAAATAATATATGGATGGAACACTTCAATGAGGTCATGAATAGGAGATACCAAGGGAATAATTTGATTTATATACTTGAAGCAGTGGAAGATCTTGGTGTGCCCATGGATGAATTCAGCGTGTTGGAAATCGAAGCTATCATTGATAAACTCAAGAAATGGAAAGCCCCTGGATACGATGGAATAACTGCTGAGATGATATTGCCTGAAAATGTAGTGACCCCCAGAATACTTACGAATTTATTTTGTACAATGGGGCATTAAGAAGCAAAACCTGATGAATAGGAACTAGGAGTGTTGAAAATGGCAAAAAGGAGACCTGACTTATTCCATTAATTACAGAGGCATAACACTTACGTCATTTGTTATGAAAATATATAGCATGCTTATTCTAAAAAGACTGGAGAGAAAGATTGATGAAAATCTGGGAGGTGAACAGACAGGATTTAGAAAAGGTAGAAGTTGCACTGATCAAGTTTGAATTTTGAGACATGTGCAGCAATGCTTAGAACATAAAAATCCACTTTTGATGGAATTTGTGGACTATGAAAATCCCTTTGATAGTGCCCACCGACCAATTTTGCGGAGAGTCCTGCGTTATTATGGAATTCCTCTTAAGTATGTGAATTTGATTAAGTCTGTTCATGAGTATAGCAAGTGCAAAGTTAATGATAGTGGAGTCCTTTCATTTGATAGGACTTCACTAACATTAACTTTGCACTTACTATACTCATGAACGCTTCAATAATTTAATTTAATCACCTTCAAAGCACTCCCGTTTGGAGAATATTTTACAGGTGATTAAATGAAATTTATGAAATGTACGCAGTAGTTTTCCTGATAGACCAAGGTCGAATACTTTTTCTATAGACCTCGTTTATATCTATCTATCTATCTATCTATTTATTTATCTATCTATCTAACTCTGTCTATCTATCTATACACACACACACACACATACACACACACACACATATATATATATATATATATATATATATATATATATATATATATATATATATATATATATATATATATATATATATATATATCATAGTCATCTCCTCATACGCCTATTGACGCAAAGGGCGTCTATTAGCTTTTTCCAATCGTCTCTATCATGAGCTTTCAATTTAATACTTCTTCATTCATCATTTTCTACTTCACGCTTCATAGTCCTCAGCCATGTAGGCCTGGGTCTTCCAACTCTTTTATAGCCTTGTGGAGCCCAGCTAAACGTTTGGCGAACTAATCTCTCTTGGACAGTGCAAAGCGCATGCCCAAACCATCTCCATCAACCCCTCACCATTATCTCTTTCACATATGGCACTCGAGTAACCTCTTATAGTTTCCTTTATATTCCTGTCCTGGCATTTAACTCCCAATATCCTTTTGGGGGCTTTGTTCTCAAATCTACTAAAGCTGTTGGATTTTGTTTCATTGTCATACCATGACTCATGTCTATACAGTAACACTGATCTTACTAAACTGATATACTGTATAGTATGATTTTTATATTTAATTCAGGCGATTTTATTTCCATATTTTTCTTCACCTAGCCATTGCCTGATTTTCCTTTTTCAGTCTTTCACTAAACTCATTGGAGATCATCGTTCCTAGATATTTAAGTGATTGTACCTCATTAATCCTTTCTCCTTCCAATGATATTTCATCTTCCATTGCATACTCCATTCTCATCATATCTGTCTTTCTTTTATTTATCTTGAGCCCAACCTCTTGTGATATTCCATGCATTCTGGTAAGCAAGCATTGTAAATCCTATGGTGTTCTGCTAATAAGGGACAACATTATCATCATCATGTACGTCTGGCAATTTTCTATTAGCAGTCCAGTTCAATTATTCTTCACCATCTCTCTGTCTTCGCATTACAAAATCCATTGGGAACATAAATAACATAGGTTATAATACATTCCCTTGGAGTGCTCCACTGTTCGCTGGAAATTCATATGAAAAGACTCCTAACATTAACTTTGCACTTGGTATGCTCATCAAATTATCATTTTTAAGAGGAACTCCATGTAAACGTAGGACTCTTCACAAAATTGGTTGCGGCACACTATCAAAGGCTTTTTCATAGTCCACAGATGCCACCAGAAGTGGATTTCTATATTCTAAACATTACTGTACCATATGTCCTAATATGAAAATTTGGTCAGTACGACATCTACTTTTTCTAAATCCTGAATGCATTCAAGGGAATATCAAGATGTTCCCCAGCTTCAGGTGTTTTAATCAAATTATTACCTTTTTTCCTCATTATGAAAGTGTTCCTTCCAACGTTGCCTTTCTTCATCTTCTGTTGTTATAATAAATACATCTTTTTTTTTTTTATTGGGTATATGCTTCTTCTTTGCTCTTGTAGAGATTTCATTAGTAATTCTCTGAGCAATTATTACACCACAACCACTCCCTGAATTCATTGCTTCGTCAGCCTATTCTGCTTTCCTGTTTAGATATTCTCTCTAGTAATTTCCGGCTTTGCTTTTGACTTCAATATCAATACTGGAATACTTAGCATGCTCTACATTGTAATTTTCATTACTTCCTCGAGAAATTTCAACAATTAGTTTCTTTCTTGTGTTTCCTTTTTGTAGCATCCCAAGTATCATTTTATATTCATGGTTTTTTCTTTGTAACTGCATGTCCCAAGATTTCGCCGCGAACTGACTGATATATATTCTTAATATCACAAAATTATTCATTAATTGTCTATTCTTCGTCTTTTGAAGTCTCTGAAACAACAATTCGATTCCTACATTCAATTGCAAAAGGTTTCTCTGTGCTTATTTTCTAGAAGCTTAGTTGTATCTAATCTAGGTACTCTATATACATTCCTGTTGGGTGCTTCCAGTTTTGATTTCATTGTGACAATGAGCTGGTGTTCACTACCAATATCTGCACCTCTATAGTTTCTTACATTTCTCAAGAGTCCTTCTCTCTTCATAAATAACTATATGATCTATTCATTTTTTGTAATTGCCACATGGTGGAGTCCGTGCATATTTGTGGATGCCATTGTGCTGGCAAAGAGTGTGCTCTATTTTTATTTGCAACCTCGCCAAGACCCTCAATACCCATCGCATTCTCTATAACTTGATTATTCCTTCCATCTTTAGCATTGAAGTCATCAATCACAATTTTCATACATCTCTCTGTGATATCATCTGTTACACTCTGCTGTTTTTCATAGTATTCATCTTTCCTTTCTTTACGAGAATCATTTGTTGATGAATAGCAAACTATAATACTCATATTGCATTGCTTTGATTTAACCTTTTCAAGTAACAATCCACTATTTACAGCTCTCCTTACAGTTGAAGCTTTTTCTACTCTCGTTGTCATCATCATCCCTACCCCTTATCTTCCAATTCCATCAGTTCTCCCTGAGTATATATACATATATATATATATATATATATATATATATATATATATATATATATATATATATATATATATATATATATATATATATATATATATATATATACATATATATATATATATATATATATATATATATATATATATATATATATATACACAATATATATATATATATATATATATATATATATATATATATATATATATATATATATATATATATACAATATACTTATATATATATATATATATATATATATATATATATATATATATATATATATATATATATATATATATATATATATATATATATATATATATATATATATATATATATTGCCTTAGTGCAATCCCCTTACGACGTGTTTCAGTTAGGGCTAAGATATCCAAACTATAGTTTATAAATCCATTTCCACTTGTTGTAACTTCCCAATGTGTTGCATGGGTCTAACATTCCAATTGTCAATCTTCAATTTTCCTATTGAATTTATAAATCGGCGGATTCTCAGCACCCTGCTACGGCTGGGACGGGGGGGGGGGGGGGGGCGCACATTGTCATATTCGCTTTTCATAGATTGACTAAATCCATAGAGGATTCATTGGCTAAACTCATCAAAGTATAGTCAGTTCCTTATGATATGCAGTACCTATCGATCTAAGGCAAGTGACCCCTGTCAATCCATACTAATTCTAGTAAAATCATTCGCCAGGCAACAGGAGTAAAAACCTGAAAGAAATTTTGTGTATCGCCTTAAATCCAATCCGTCACCCTGCTGCCAGTGATTTCATCGTGATTCAGGGTGGCATTTTCTTCACACCCAAAGTTCTCTTTACTCCACCAAGTTGCTCATCCGCTTATATATCCGTTGGATGTAAGTGAATGTTGAAATAATTCAGCCATATTTTAAAGGTTTACGAGGATTTTCACTTAGTAATATACAGTGCAGGAAATCAGTTTCGATTTTTTTTTTTTCGTTTTTTACTTCAGTAGGCACAATAAACATTATTCTTTATACCCAATTGAAAGTAAATATTCTTTGGATATATATTCTGACATTAAATTCCTGCTTTTCTGAACCCAATCAAACGAGCGACAGGTTAAACATTGTTCTTCATAAATCATGCTGTTACTATTTGGTTGTTTTTTGTTGATATTTTCAGTTGTTGCTCGTTAAAATACTTGATTTATTGTTGACAGTTATTTTATTGCTTCAATACTTTGTTATTTAGGTTAAATGAAAGGATTTCATGGGTAAATACTCCATTTTATCGTTCTTATATTCAAAGGTTTTATATTCAAGATTAATAGGGTATAAATTTACCTTCGTAATATTTTACTATTTTACATATCATTTCCTTCAGGTTTGGATACTTAAGTAAATTCCATATCGATGCTAAAGATAATATATAGATGGAACACTTTAATGGGGTCATGAAGAGGAGATTACAAGATATTAATTTGATTGACCTGAAGCTGATAAAGATCTTAGTGTTTGAAGTCGAAGCTATCAGTGAAAAACTCAAGAGATGGAAAGCCCCTGGATCCAACGGAATAACTGCAAAAATGATACTGGATGAAAATGAAATGACCCCCAGAATACTCAGATTATTTTGTAGAATCTGCTGGTGAAAATGGTAAAATAAGGAGAATTGACTGATTACAATAATTTCAGAGGCATCGCAGTTACGTCAATTGTTATGAAAATATATAGCGTGAATATTCTAGACAGACTAGATAAAAGGTTTGACGAATAGCTGAGAGATGAACAAGCAGGATTAAGAAAAGGTAGAAGTTGTACTGACCAAATTTTAATTTTGAGACATGTTTCACAGCAATGTGTAAAACAAAGAAATCTACTTTTGATAGCATTTGCGAACTGAAAAAGCTTTTGATAATGTGCACTGACCAATTTTGTGGAGAGGCCTTTTTGAATTTGATTAAGTCGGTTCATGAGTATAGCAAGTGCAAAGGTAATATTAGTGCAGTCCTTTCAAATGGATTTTCATTGAAAAGTAGAGTACTCCAAGGAAATGTGTTGTCAAACTATGTTATTTATCCTCCTCGTGGATTTTGTAATGTGTAAAACAGTCAGGGATGGTGGAGAAGGATTGGACTGGACTGCTAATAGGAAATTGACAGACCTAGATGATGCTGACGATGCTGTCCATAATAGCAAAACACCAAAGGATTTGCAATGCTATCTTACCAGAATGCATGACATATCAAAGGAGGTTGGGCTCAAGATAAATAAAATAAAGACAGAGATGACGAGAATGGAGTATGCAATGAAAGATGAAATATTGGAAGGAGAAAGGATTAATTAGGTAGAATTATTCAAGTATTTAGGAACTATGATCTCCAATGCAGCAAATCAGACTATGAATAGGTTAAGTAAAATTTGGAAATAAAATCGACTAAAATTACATATAAAAATCAGACACTACAGTATATCAGTTTAGTGAGATCGGTGTTACTGTATATACATGAGTCATGGTTTGAAAATAAAAGAATCTCCAACTGATCTAGTAGATTTGAGAACAAAGCCATTATAAGAACATTAGGAGTTAAATGGCAGGACAGGATTATAAAGGAAATTATAAGAGACATTACTCGAGTGCCATATGCGTATGAGATATTGGTGAGGAGGAGATGGAGATGGTTTGGGTATGTTCTTTGCTCTCCCTAAGAGAGATTAGTTAACTAAACGTTTAATTGGGCTCCACAAGACACTAGAAGAGTAGGAAGACCAAGGCCTAGATGGCTGAGCACCATGAAGCGTGAAGTAGAAGATGACGAGTGGAGAAGTATTGCATTGAAAGCTTAAGATGGAGACGAATGGTGACATCCGATCGAGGCACTTTATGTCAACAGGCATAGGAGTAAGAGATAATTATATATATATATATATATATATATATATATATATATATATATATATATATATATATACACACATATATATATATATATATATATATATATATATATATATATATATATATATATATATATATATATATATCTTCCCAGCTGGTTCCCATTTTTATATGGGGTCGCCGTTGCGGATAAGCCGTTTCCATCTTTTTCTATTTTGCGCATCTGCCTCATCAATTCCCTTCTCCAGTAAGTCTCCTTTCACACAGTCCCTCCATCTCTTTCTTGGTCTCCCTCTTCTTCTTCTTCCTTGAACCTTCGTCTCCATAGTATGTCTCCCAACGTGGTCCTCATCTCTCCTCATCAGGTGTCCATACCATCTAAGCCTCCCTTCCTGCACTTTGTTTGATATTTCCACCACCTTTGTCGACCCCTTATGTAGTCCTTTTTTATCCGATCCTCTATTGTCACCCCAGACATCCACCTAAGCATTCTCATTTCTGCTACATCCATCTTCTCCTTTGTCTTCCCCATGCTTGCTGTTTCCGTTCCATACAGCATTGCTGCTCTTACCACCGTCTTATGAAATTTTCCTTTCAATCTCAATGGTATTCTTTTGTCACTAAGAACTCCTGAGGCTGCTCTCCAGTTGTTTCAGCCTGCCGGTTCCCGATGTTTAGCTTCATCTTCCATACATCCTCAAGCGTTAACAAAGGATCCCAAATACTTAAACTTATCAACCCTCTTTATCTGTTCTCCTCTAAGCTGAATACTTTTTTTATCATCCCCCTCACTGGTGGTACACATATATTCTGTCTTAGATCTACTTATTCTCATTTCTCTATCCTCCAGTACTTGCCTCCATCTTTCTAATTTCATTTCCAGATCTTCCCTGCTCTCTGCGCACAGAAAAATATCATCTGCATACAATATGTTCCATGGTACTGCCTCCCTTAATTCTACTATTAAAACATCCATCACTTTGTTAAAGATAAATGGGCTCAGAGCCGACCCTTGGTGTAATCCTACTCTCACCTCAAAACCCTCTGTCTCCCCAGCACTGCTCCTCACTCTAGTAAATACATTACGGTACATCTCTTGTATCAGTGGAACGTACTTCCCTGGCACCATTCTCTCTCTCAGACTCCTCCATACCTCTTGTCTTGGGACTCGGTCATAAGCCTTTTCAAGGTCAATAAATACCACATGTAGGTCTCTTTGCTTTTCCCGGAATTTCTCCATCAGTTGCCTTAGACAAAATGCACCATCTTTTGTTCCCCTCCCCTTCGTGAATCCCATCTGCTCTTTTCCTATTTCCCTATCTTCAAAGTATTATATATCAATTTAATACCTCTGTAATTCCCACAATCTTGGACATCACCTTTCCCTTTGGAGATTTGGATCAATATACTCTCACGCCACTCATGAGGTATCTTTTCCTGCTTGAAAATCTTTATCATGAAATCGTACAGTATATTCACTCCTTCATCTCCTAATGCTTACCATGCCTCCACAGGAATCATGCCTGGTCCAGTTGCCTTCCCATTCTTCATCTTCCTCAGTGCATTTATTAGCTCTTGCCTAGAGAACCTGATTACCATGCCAATGTTCACCCGCCCATCCTCTCTTAATAATCTATAATTTTCTTCATTTAAAAGCTCTTCAAAATATTCTTTCCATCTCTTTACAATGTCTTTTTCCTTTTTAAGTACTACACGATCTTGATTTTTTATTTGTTTGATGTGTGTAATATCTTTGGTGCTCGTATTTCTAGTCTTTGATAGCTTGATCATCTTGTTTAATCCTTCCTTTGTCCCCAGCTCATTATACACATCATCATATGCCTTTGCTTTAGCTTGGGCTATTACTTTCTTCACCACCTTGTTTTTCTCTCTGAACCTCTCTCTGTCTTCCCTTGACTGTGACTCTTCCCATCACTTCTTTGCCTCCTCCTTATCTTTTACAACTTTCTCAATTTCTTCACTCCACCACCAACTCTCCTTTTCTTCCCATATGATACCAGATGTCTCTCCTAGCAGCTGTTTTCCATTCCTTCTCATTACTGCTGCATTTCGTGTCCACCATTCTTGAACATCATCAATTCCTATATCAATATCCTCCAAAACCCTCCTTTTAAACTCCATCATCTTCTCTCCTCCCCTCACTAGTTTGTACCATTTAATTTTCCTTATCCCTTTAGCGTTAGCTTTTTTTTCCCCCTTTATAGAACTAAGTCCATACTTAGCAGTCTGTGTTGGGGGGCTACATGGTCACCTAGGATAATCTTGTAGTTCTTGACCTCCACCACCAGCTTTATCCTTTTATACAGGAAGTAGTCTATCTGGGAGCATCTTCCTCCACTCATATATTATTAGGTGTTCGCTTTTCTTCTTAAAGAATGTGTTTATTATTGTCATGTCAAATGACACAGCAAAGTCCACTACACTGTCTCTCTGGGTTTCTCTCCCCAATTCCATGGCCTCCATGCACCCGACCAATTGCCTCATTCTCACTTCCAACATGGCCATTCAAATTTGCCCCTACTATGACCCTCTCATGTTCTTCCAGTTCTTGCATTACTCCATCCATGTCTCTTAAGAAATTTCCTTTTTCATCTTTTGTGTGTGTGTGTATATATATATATATATATATATATATATATATATATATATATATATATATATATATATATATATATACGTATATATATATATGTATGTATATATATATATATATATATATATATATATATATATATATATATATATGTAAATATATATGTATATATATATATATATATATATATATATATATATATATATATATATATATATATATATATATATATATATATTTATCATCAGCTGTTACTAGTCTACTGCAGAACAAAGGCCTCAGACCTATCCTTCCGCTTCGTGTGTCTATGGTCTTTTTACGCCAGTTCACACCCGTAGACTTTCTTTGTTTGTCAATTCATCGTCTTGTCCTTCTCTAGGGTCACATTCAGCTTGTTTTACTTTTACCTATTATATACCATTCCTATAATATGTCCTATCCATGTCCATTTCTTTTTCTTACATGTTGTTAGAATATCCTCTATATAATTTTGCTCTCATACACAAGTTGCTCTTTTTCTGTCTTTTAGTGTTATTCCCACCATTATTTTCTCCATAGATGTGAGTTATAACTAGCATATGTTCTACGACTTTAGTAAGGCTCCAAGTTTCTGATGCATAAGTTAAAATTGGTTTAACCATCTCATTAATACTTTTTCCTTTCTTTCATTGTGTTTTCCAAAAGCTCTTCATCTCATAATTATTTTTCTTTTAATTTCTTCCTCCTATCATGGGGAAACACTTACTGTCTGTCCGAAGTTCCTATATTCATCAGCAATCTCTAGAGGTTCGTTCATAACTCTTATTGTTGTTTCTCTACATTTTTATCGTACATCATGTTACTTGTAGTTTCACTCATAATAATTTTCAGTCCTACATTTCTGTTTTTTCTTTTCAAATCTTCTATCATCTTTTTTAATTCTTCCCATGATTCCCTAAACTTAACTATGGCATTTGCAAATCTTAGGCTGTCAAGGTATTCCTCATTAATGTTAATTCCTACATTTTTCCAATCTAAATGTTTAAAAACTTATTGTAGGCATACTGTGAATAATTTAGGAGAGATAGGGTCTCAATCGGATATTTTCATTATATTTATGTAGTTTTAAGATTGCTGTACTTCTTGTATAGATATCTTCAAGTGTTCTATTTTAAGATTCATCTATTTCTTGTCCCTGAAGAGCTTTCATTACCGCTGAGCTTTTGACATAATCAAAAGCTTTCCCATAGTCTATAAATGCCATAATAGTGGTTTGTCGTATTCTGTTGATTTTTTCATTAGCCGGGTAATAACATGGATATGGTCAGTTGCTGAATATATATTACAGAGAGTAAACATAAAAGGCTTGAAGAGGTAAAACAGCAGAAGATGGACCAACAATTGATTTAATACAGATGAAAGAGATTCTGCACAAAAAGAATGCTCTCTCTCCCTCTCTCTTAATATATATATATATATATATATATATATATATATATATATATATATATATATATATATATATATATATATATATATATATATATATGTGTGTGTGTATATATATATATATATATATATATATATATATATATATATATATATATATATATATATGTATATATATATATATATATATATATATATATATATATATATATATATATATATATATATATATATATAAATACGCACACACACTCACACACACAGACACACACACACACACACATATATATATATATATATATATATATATATATATATATATATATATATATATATATATATATATATATATATATATCCCTTGCTAAGTGGAGGATATCTTAACATGATGAAATGTTTTGTGTATTGCCATGATCAACAGAGCTGTAGAGAGGCAGTATCACCTATGCCAATTTGCTTTGAAGTGAGAAATCGGAGAAAAGCCTCCCGACATCACCAATCTACAGCGGCCATCGTAATGATGAAACCTGTCCATACTACATTCATCAATTCAACAACTTTATTTGGGTCCCTAGTCCCCAGCGGCAGTGGAGCAACTGCCCACCTTAAGGGGTACGAAAAATATCTGACTAGAGAAACCATCTTTGGAAACCGAACCTTGTAAAATACAACACCCTGACCATCTCTAGAGAAGAAGACCTATCTCTTTTAATAGAAAAGCTGAAATAAATAATTCACAGTATAATACAATTTGATGAAATTAAAAGAAATGGAGAATCTTGTATTAAGTTGAAAGTGGGTCATATATATTACATCAGAGGACATGAATAGAACCAAGAAAATGGAGTGGGTTTGTTTATTAATAAAGATCTTTCTGGTAACAGAGAAGAATTTTATAATATTAGTGAAGCTAATGAGGCGTTCACAGTGCTAAGGGCCACCAGTCGTAAGGGTCACGAAAATAACGCTTTTGAAAATTGGCAATTTTCAAACGCTCATAACATGACTATATATAAACATATTTTAAAAGGTTTTGGAGTATATGTATACAAGAACCATTTTTAATGAGGATGGAAGATTTTTATTAGAAAACATTGAATCAATGAAAAAAATAATTGTGATTAGACTTCGGGAGACCCTGAATATAGTGATGTAATAAGATTGAGCAAAATTGAAGAACTGGGGAATCTCAAATAGAGTTAAAAGAGGGTCATATAATTTGCTTTAAATGACATGAAGGAAAACAAGAAAATGGAGTGGATTTTCTTACTAATAAACATATTGTAGGTAACATAGACGATTTTTAAGTATCAGTGACAAAATTGTAGAATTGATTATCAAAGTAAATAAAAAGTATAAATTGAAGATCATTTAAACGTATACACCAACAACATCCCATGCAGAGGTAGAAATAAAAGAAAAACATACGAGTTCTATACAAAAAGTATCAAACCTCGGTCCATGAGGAAAAAGAATTGAATGCGTTTCAAAAAATGTAATTTAATCATCTTCAAAGCGCTCTCGCCGGGAGAAGTACTTTGAAGGTGATTAAATTAGATTTATGAAATGTACATTGTAGTTTTCCTAATGGACCAAGGTCGGATAGTTTTTGTATAGACCTCTTGTATATATATATATATATATATATATATATATATATATATATATATATATATATATATATATATATATATATATATATATGTATGTATGTATGTATGTATGTATGTATATAGGGATGTGTAATAAAAGAGGTACATAACAGAAGAGTAACATAATTAAAGTAACCCTCCGTGGAGTTCATCTTTTTAATATACATGGGACTGGATATCCGTGGGAAAGTTACATAATCATGCACTCATTGCAGGAAGAAAGAAAGGATTACAAGCTCTACATGTACTAAAAGATAAAGCTAGGTATACTATCTCCGAACCAACAGCAAATATATAGGAAGCTCCACAAAAATTTGATCGACGTTGTATTTTTTATTTTTAGATCTCTCGAGTAACATTCTCAATGAAGCTGAAATGATATATGAATATTTTGGTGATACTTATGTGCTAGGTAGACCCATAAGTTCACAAAGTAGAGGAAGGCAGAGACATAATCAAGTACTGCTGTCCATCATGACTTGGTCCAAATGTGTGGCGCATTTATCACCTGCAAGAATACAATCTCCCAAGACCAAACAATAGAGCAGAGGCTTCCCACAGGAGATTGGAAACAGTCGTTGAACGACACAATATGGGAGTTTACTTGATGATTCGAGAATTCATAATGGTAGACCGAGAGGCACAACATCTAACTTAGGGTATTTATCCGAGGAAAGGGAAGAGGGATGGATTCCAAAGAGAGAATAGGCTCGCAACTGTTTTGAGAAGAATAGCTGTCTCTTTAAATTATTATATTCGAGGTATTTTTCACAATTTGTATTTTATTTTTTGCAATAGTCATCATAATGACGATAAAATTGATGAATGGTAAGTGTTTTTTTATCCAATTTTCAATTTCTAAAATAAATGTTTTAAGTATTTTTAAGTATTTAATGACGAAGCTAATAAACCTTATTTTTTATCTACTTTTACATAAAAATAATAAAGGTCTAAATATCTATAACCTATATTTCAATCCTATTTTTATGTTTATATATGTAAATTCTTATCGGACCTTGGAGGAAAATGTAGTCCTCCTAGTTTCAGACAGACTGTAAGCAATCATAGTCTAAAGCAAATTTATATTATCCCATAAATCTCTTCTGATTTGTCACTCTTTTGTTATATCCCTCTTCTGATATGTCACACTTCTGAAAGGATCCCGTATATAGATATATCACATTCCTCCGCCAAATTTCTAAATATTTTTTTCTTGTAAGGCAATACAAAACTAAGAAATAAGTTGCTTTAATGTAATTTATGTTTTTACGTTTGTTGGTTAATGTTTATCTGCATGAACATAATATCTCGAAGTCGTCTTTTTTTTTTTTTTGGTTCTTAAGATTGTGCGCAACCCGTCAAAAATTATTACAGTATAAATATTAATATATATATATATATATATATATATATATATATATATATATATATATATATATATATATATATATATGTGTGTGTGTGTGTGTGTGTGTGTGTATGTATGTATGTACTGCCATACACTTGCTCTTTATTATGTAGGGTAGCTTATATTTTTCAAAGATTTATGGGGAAGTAGAGTTTATATTTGGCTTGTAGGTTTGTTGCTTTTTTTTTTTTTTTTTTTTTTGAGTTATCTTAAATGTTCTTATGCAATTTTCAAGAAATATTTGACAGTGATGGACGAGTAGAGATTTCCGAAAGAAAAAGCTGTTATCTGGAGAAGAAGTACATTTGGCAGTTGCTAAAAGGCAATGAAAAGTACCTCAGCCTTAGAGGAGATATTCGGTCCTTCTAAATACTCATTTTTGTATTGTGCAAAAAAAAAAAAAAAAAAAAAAAAAAAAAAAAAAAAAAAAAAAAAAGCAGCGTAGATGAGCGCAACTAGCCTCAATAACAATCTTCAATATGACTGAAAGAATAGTTAAACAGATGGGAGAACACTAGCTAATACATGCGAGATTAATATATATATATATATATATATATATATATATATATATATATATATATATATATATATATATATATATATATATATATATATATATATATATATATATATATAAGTACATCGTCTAACGTTAAAGGATCGT
This sequence comes from Palaemon carinicauda, assembly GCF_036898095.1. NCBI lineage: Eukaryota > Metazoa > Arthropoda > Malacostraca > Decapoda > Palaemonidae > Palaemon > Palaemon carinicauda. Next base: position 98,101,994 of record NC_090743.1, on the reverse strand, counting down.
AGTAACCAAAATCGAGGAGATGGACGCTTCTCATGATTAAAGTTTGCTTTCCCTTACAGGTGTCAGGAGCCATAGCCGATACGCCCCAAGGGAAGATGAAAGAATTGCTCTAGACACCAGCTTATTTTTGAGAGGTAAGAGTAGACGCTTCTATTCTAACAGCCATGGACTTTAGAGTCCTAACACTAGTTTAAAGACCCTTTTCTTATATTAGACGTAGAGTTGCTAAAGTAGTTAATATAGATTGAACCAATGTATGAGCATTTTTGGAATTCTAGTTTTCTGATAACCCTTTGAACATTAAACATTTGCCTAGCGTAGTTTGATTACATTCTGCTGACTAATGTAAGAGGTAAATTCGTTATGTTGTTATAACCATACTTTTGTTAATGTCGTAACTGAAAAAATCTTGAAGAAATTACATGCCTGAAGTTTATTATATAAAACCCGGTTGTTTCCATTAAACTGGTCTGTAGTTTTTCAATAAAACCAATTAAAATTTCCTCCACGTGAGCTTTGGAATATTTAATTACATATTTGAAAATATTTGGAAAATAAAAATCAGAAATTATCATCCCGAAATCGTGAAACTTTCGTTTCATTCATGATTGTAAGGATGGTGTTATAGCTTCCTTTAAAGACAGTAAAGACAACCAAAAGAATTATAGATTTGCGCATGTTAAGGCTTTTAAGGTATGAACTCATGCTTAAAGGTTTAAAGGTCACTCATGAATGGCAGAGGCAAGGGACAGTGACATTGTCATTACAAGCAGGACAATACCCTAGAAAGACTGACCATATAGTATATGATCAGCGCCCAAGCCTCCTCTCCACCGAAGCTAAGACCAGGGAGGGCCAGGCATTGGCTGCTGATGACTCAGCAGATAGACCTATAGGCTCCCCCAAACCCCCCAACCTTAGCTCACAAGGATGGTAAGGCTGCAGACACTAGTGGCACTAACGAGTTTGAGCGGGACTCGAACCCCCGACTGACGATCTGTAGACGTTACCAATCAGGCCATTGCTTACAAAATAAAATCTATCCCATAATACTCCCATTTCTTTTTCATCTTAAGATTATTTTTCTTTATCGATAGGAATTTTTTTTCAAGAGGTTTGCTGAAAATAGAGAAAGAAATATCCGATCGAAAGGAGATAATATTTATTTTTAGGGAATACTTCATAGAAAGTAGAAAGAAGTAACAAAAGTTAACATATTCATATTATTGATGAGAACTGCAGATTACATAACGTTTCCAGGGTTTTTACGGGGTTGAGGGACAGGAACATTCCAAACTATCTAGATTTGGCGTATTGTTGAAAATACTGACAGTTCATTTCAACAATTTGAATAATTCAAACAATACGTATCTTTCACATGTGCTACTAAGGGACACTTTCTTGTTACTGCTATTCAAAAGATATGATGTATCTCAAACATCAGCTTTCATATGCTGTAATCGACTATGAAGTTTCTTTATCTGCGGAAAAGATTCGAAGAGAGTGAGGGTGTCCAAGATTTGTCTGTCGGCACTGGCGATTACCTGTTGCGTTCACTATTAAAAATTTGCTTAAAAAAAAAAACAGTAAAAGTCTGGCAACATTTATTCCATGATTTTTACCGTTTTAAAAACGGTTATATTGACGTAAAAGAGTAGTGATATTACGGTCACCAATCAGTAAAAGATAATAACAAAGTTAGGTGAAATTACGGTCTCCTGTATTTTACTGAAACACGGTTGAGAACAGTATATTTTTACGGAGAATTTTCGATTAAAATTACGTTTGTTTACAATGTTGAAACCTAGGTCTCCACTAATGTACTTGAAGAAGCCAAAGGAAAAGTTCTCCTTTAACAGGTTATTTTTTTTTTCTAAAGGACAAGAATTGAGCTAAAGGAACATAATTCCAAAATAAAAGCATTTGTCTCGTTTATAAATGGACAGTCTCATATCTAATGTATGTATGATGAAAAAATAACAAATAACAAGTATAGTAGGATTAACGCAAGAACGAGAAACATAGCAAGCACGTTTGTGGACTATCGGAGCCAAGCAAATGTTATAAAATCAAAGGGGCAAAACAGCCCTAGCCAAAGTTCAGGTGTTGCCTATTCATTAAAAATACCCATACCATTCATTTAAACCTAATTATGACCTGTTAAAAACTAATTCCCGTCTCCACAACATATCATTTTGCCAACAATTTTGGAGGGATTTTGATACTTCCTGAGTTCGTTTTATCATGATAACTCTTTCAGATTGGATTCGTTTGTTTTATTTGATAATAGACATACGAATGAGTACAAATACACTCATATATATTCATACGCACAAACACACACACACACACACACACACACACACACACACACATATATATATATATATATATATATATATATATATATATATATATATATATATATACATACACTATACACACACACACATATATATATACATATATATATATATATATATATATATATATATATATATATATATATATATATATATATATATATATATACATACATACAGTGTATATAGTATATATATATATATATATATATATATATATATATATATATATATATATATATATATATATATATATATATATATATATATATATATATAACCATCTGTTAATAGTCATTCTATACCAGTTGATATCCGCAAATCTTCTTCGCCCGTTAATCTATCGTCTTCTTTTCTTTTACTTCTCTTACTTCTTTTGTGATCTCTAGGGACCCATTCTCTTATTCTTTAGGTCCATCTATTAACTGTCATTCAACATTATATGTCCTGCCCATGTCCGTTTCTTTTTCTTACATGCTGTTAGAGTATCCTCTACTTTAGTATACTCTCGTATCCAAATCGCTCTTTTTCTGTTTTTTAATGTCCTTCCCATCATTATTCCTTCCATACTTCTTTGAGTTATAACTAGCTTATGTTCTAAGGATCCGGCAAGGCTCCAAGTTTCCATCATATAGGTCAGTGCTGGTAGGAAAATCTGATTAAATACTTTTTTTTAAAGAAAGTAGTATTTTACTCTTCATAATCTCATTTTATTTTCCAAAAGCTCTCCATTCTATGGCTATCCTTATTCAAGTTCGGTCTTATGGCCTGAGGAAACAATTACCGTCAGTCCTATAATTGTATATTCATTAACACTGTTTCCAGGTTCGCCTATAATCCTTATTTTTGTCTCTTGGTATTATGAATGAATATTATCTTAGTTTTACTCATATTCATTTTCAGTCCTATATTTCTGCTTTCTCTATTCAAATCTTATATAATTGTTTGCAATCCGTCTCTTGATTCGCTAAATAGGAACTCTGTCCTCAGACAATCTCAAGTTGTTAAGGCATTGGCCATTAATATTATTTTCAACATTATCCTAATATATCTTTTTTTATCAATTCTTCTAAGCATCCTGTAAAAATATTTAGGAGAGATGGGGTCTTTCTGTCTAACTCCTTTCTTAATTGGTATGTCCTCACTATCTGAAAGTAGTTTTAGGAGTGCAGTGCTTCCTGAATAGAAATCTTCAATTGTTGTAACATAGGATTCATTTATTCCTTGTCTTTAATTGGTTGCTATTACTGCGGATGCTTTGACAGAATCAAAAGTTTTCTCATTGTCTTTAAATGCTGTACAAAGTAGTCTGCCACTAGACGTTTAATAACGGGGATGATCAGTTGTTAGGTATCCAATTCTAAATCCTGGCTGTTTGCTTAGTGATTAAAGTCTTGCTGTCTTTCTATTCGGCGTAATATGATCTTTGTATAAATTTTATTTATTCCTGAGAACAAACTCATTCAACGATGCTTCTTGATGTCTTTTATGTAACCTTTTTTTCTGAATTCGTATAAAGATAAAGTTTTCCCAAGCTGTAGGTACAGAGTATCTTGTAGAGAAAAGGTCAGCGAGTTTTACTACTACGAAATTTCCTCCATATATTATTAAATTTAATTTTCAACAATCTTCTGCTGTTTTCACTCTTTTTCGTGCTTTTCGGTGCTTTCTTTACTTTATCACTTCTACTCTTTTGTCTGATATTATTTCCAAGTCTTCTTTTCACCAATTTGACGCTTCTTTTCTTTAGTGTTTCTTCCCTTTTGGTCTGATTATGTTTCATCTCTCTTGGATTTCAACCTCATTTCTAATCTTCCTTTTTTAAGGTTTTTGAGCTTTCCGATATTTTTCCTTGACCTTGTTTAGGAACGCTTCCCTTTATCTCTTGTGCTGATTTCAGCAGAAAATTTGTTAAGTTACCGTTTATTTCTTCTTTACTTGCTTCCGTTCCACTATGTAGCTAGGATTTTTCTTTTATTACAGGAATGTTTATTTTCTTTCTTAAAGGTATTTTTTTCTCTCTTTCCTTAGATCTAAACAAACTTTGTTTCTCACCCTTCTATTATTGCTTGACTTTATCTTATTGTACACTATTACATCTTTAACTAAATTGACTGTTTAATTTTTTGTTTCTCATTTTGGGCTTCTCCATGTCCATTTTCTATTTTCCCTTTTATAAAAGAGAGTTGTTCATGATTTTAAGATTGTTTCTTTAGCAAGTTCTATAAGCATGTCGCCTCTGTCTGTCCTTATGCTTACTCCAAATTTGCCTACAGATGATCCTCTTCTCTACTTTTGACATACTTTAGCATTGAAATCATCCAAAATAAGTGTAAATTGAGTCTTTCGTTTTTCATAGATATCTCCAGATTTTCAGAAAAAGTTCCTATTTTTTCCTCTGTATGGTATGTTATTGGTGCATACATTTGAATAATCTTCAGTTTACACTTCTTATTTAATTTGCTAATTAATCCTGCAATTCTCTCACTAGTACTATAAACTTCTTTTATGTTACCTGCAATATTCTAATTAATAAGATAACCCACTCCATTTTCTTTGTTTCTTTCATGTCCTCTGAAGCAAAATATGTGGCCCTCATTTTAATTTATTATAATTATAGTAATAATAATAATAAGGATAATAATGATAATGATAATAATAATAATAATAATAATAATAATAATAATGATAATAATAATGATAATTATTATTATCATTATTATTATTATTATTATTATTATTATTATTATTATTATTAAGCTACAACCCTAGTTGGAAAGCGAGATGCTTCAATTCCAATGGACCCAACAGGAAAATTAGCTCAGTGAGAAAACGAAATAGGGAAATAAACTGCAAAAGATGTTCAAGAATAACAAAATTATAATGAATCTTTCATATATAAATTATAATAAGATTGAATAGTGTGCCCAAGTGTTCCCTCAAGTAAGAGAACTGTACCCCAAAACAGTGGAAGACCATGGTATAGAGGCTATGGCACTACCCAGGACTAAAGAACATTGGTTTGATTTTGGAGTGTCCTGCTCCGAAAAACAGCTGCTTACCATAGCTAAAGTGTCTCTTCTACCCTTACCAAGAGGAAAGTAGCCACTGAACTATTACAGTGCAGCAGCTAACTTTTTAAGAGAGAAGAATTGTTTGGTAATTTCAGTCTTATTAGGTGTATGAGGACAGAGGAGAATGTGTATTGAATAGGCCAGACTATTCGGTGTATGTATAGGCAAAGAAAAATATCAGCCGAAACCTGGGATGTATTACTGCCTGGCCAGTCAAAGGACTGTGCCGCACGTGTATCACACATGCTTGTACACTGATATCTTGGTCATTTATGTATCTTTCTGCACCGTTGTGTTTGAATTTTTTTCCATTCTTGACTGGAACAAGTTGTATAAATACTCAAGCTCCGACCAAATATAGTTCAGTTGCATTCACGATAGTCTCTCAGTTACAATCTAACAGCTTGCCGGCACATTGGTGACCACTGGAGTATTTAACTCCTTTGAGCTTTCCCCTTCACTGCTGGCCTTTATTGTTTGATGAGGCCGCCCTCAGACACTGATTCTTCTTTCAACGGCACGCCCCTGAAAATACCATCCTTTGCCAGAGGAAATGCGTTCGCCTGGTTCTTGTGTGCTGAAGTCCAGTTTATCATAAAAGGCATGACTCAGTTTAGCACCAAAGCTGATTACGTTCTCGCGGCCACCCCCAACGACACTTTCGGAAATCTGCGATTGGTTGTGCGAACAAAATGACAATCCCATAACGCATGGAAACCTCAAATCATACCTCCTTGAGCACTACTTGCCATCACCGGCCGCCCACATAGCAAAACCTTTTACTCTTTCAGAACATCCGTTGGGGGGACCAAAAGGCTTCAATCTCCCTCAGGGAAATGACCAGAATTTCTCGCCTGTAACTTGCTGCTGATGGCTCTCCTGATGAAGTGAATATACTTTGTGCGCTTTGGGCACCGCGCTTACCCGAACCTGTACGTGCTGCCTTCCCCGATGTCGATATTTTGCCCATGAACGACCTGATGACCAAAGTCCACGCCCATATGGACAGCCACTTCACCACTCTCCAGACCTCTATCAAGGCCTCCACTCCTGACAAAGGGGACAAGTATTCAACATCGGCTGAAGTTGATGTGAATGTGGTAGGACATAGATGCTCACCCTGTGACGTACAGGAGCGGTGATAAAGCCACCCACCACCCACATATACTACCCCTCTCTTACGCCTCAACCACTCCAGCTACTTACCGATGCCTATCGGCCGCGGTATGCTACTACCACTCCTAATTCGGGGCTGCTGTGAAAAAATGTGTGAATGGTTGTTAGTAGCCAAAATATATGCAAGTATGTCACTAATCTTTTCTTTTGACATGACGCATGTACAGGCGTACGATTTTTGGTGGACATGGGTGCTTGTCATTCTCTTCCGACAATACCACTCTCCAGTACACAACATAGTCTGTCTAAATCTGCCGATGTCTGCCTGGTAGCTGTCAATGGATCTGTGATACCCAATCACAGTAATGAAACCTAAATATTATCGTTTGAAAATGGCAAATATATTTGGAAGTTTATTGTTGCTGATCTCACATTGCCAGTCCTTGGTGCGGATTTCCCATTACACTTCCTCCTCCTGGTTGATTTAGCTCACCGACGGTTAGTGAATGTGGATTTGTACTCCCCATTGCCTCTCCTACCCGCTCCACCCACTTCTTCATATCGTACCTGGAAGTTTTTCGTCCAGATATTCGTCAAACGCCCACAGTTCCAGCGAAACACAGCATTATTTTTCACCATATCAAGACAATGTTCCCCCCCCCCCTGTGTTCACCAAATTCAGATGTCTGGCACCAGAATGTTTTATCAGCTGCTAAACAAATGTTTGCCGAAAGGGAAGAAATGGGCCTTTGCCAAAAGGGCAGTCATCCTTATACATTGGCCTGAGGAAAGATAGCTTTCTACGTTCGTATGGAATTTACAGATGCCTGAACATGTAGACGGGACTAAATCACTACCCCCTCTCAAACATCGCCGAAGTGACCTTCTACATGCACAAAGCGAAGGTTTTCTCCACGCTTTTACTCCTGAAGAGGTATTATCAGGCGCCAATGAACCCAGGAGACATCCCAAAACTGCCATCACTACCACCTTTGGTACATGCACCTTTAATTACTCCTGTTTTAGCTTTTGTAATGCTGAGGCCACTTTTCAATATCTCATGGACAGCATCTTAGTGGTCCTACCCTTCTGTGTATGTTACATGGACGACATATTTGTGTTCTCTTCCTCCAAAGAGGAGCACCTCCGTCATCTATGCCTCGTGCTTAACTGCTTACAACAGAACAGCCTTGTAGTCCAGTACGACAAGTGTACCTTTGACGCCATCAAAGTATTGTTCTAAGGGTACATTATTACTCCTAATGAAGTCCACCCCATTCCTAAGATTATAACAGCCGTTCAGATCTTCCTCACGCCCTCGACTGTCAAAGCACTGCAAGAATACTTGAGCATGATCAACCGTTTCCTTTTAGCCGCCCCTGCCACTCTTGCCCCCCTCTACGCCTCCCTCAAAGGCAAGCCAAAATACCTGAAGTGGGGTCCTTTTCAAAAAGTGGCCTTATGTAACGCAAAGAATGTCCTATCAACTGCTGCTGTTCTCACTTTCCCTGTGTCACATGCACCTCTCCATCTCTCTACTGATGCTAGCTAGGTCGCTATTGGAGCAGTCCTTGAGCATGTGACCAATAGTTTGCCCCGCCAGTTGGCCTACTTCCGTAGAAAACTGTCCTAGGCAGAATCTGGCTACTCTACCTTCGATCGCGAATTGCTTGCGGTGCACTTGGCTGTACGTCATTTTTGCCACTTCTTAGAAGGTATGCCTTTCATTATTCGTACGGACCACATGTCTCTGATGCACGCCTTCACTCGATAGTCCAACCCCTGGTCCGCATGCCATGCTGACATAATAATAATAATTCCTTTATTCCATAAAACAATGGGTATTCTGTTACATAAAGAATGTATTTACATTGGAAGTTTCTTAAATAGTAATGACCTATTAAAATACATTTAGGATAGTATTTTACTATGATCTAAAATCCAAAAATTATATATTACGTATGCAATAAAACTATTTAAAATTCCACATTAAAAATAAGTCCAAAACACATGATGTATAAAAATTCAAGAACGTTGTAGTGTCTAAAAAGGTAAAATTTTGTTTACATACGGTCAATAATGAATATATACATACAGTAGATAAATACACACGCACATATAAATACATTTTGTCTGAAAATGGTGACAATAAATGTCCTCAATGCTAATAAAAATACAGTAATAAAATAAAATTAAATTTTCAGTTTATCACCTTTCAGCCATACATTACAAACTGCAAACTAGTCACTTAAAAGTAACCAATGTGTTGCACACTTCAACCAGAATATTATAATCCTTGCTGGCTCGCAAATAAGAATGATTTCAATTTCTTTTTAAAAACAGGTAAATTTCCACATTCCCTAATATCCACAGGCAGTGCGTTCCATAACCTAGGTCCCCTGACTGAAGTTGCCCTATCAGCTATTGCTGTTCGCCTACTTGGAACCATCAGATTGCTGCTCTGCCTAGTTTGACGAGATCTCGTCTGCTCGATGGTTTCCAATCTTAATATTCTTTGGGGTATATGTTCATGCAATATTTTATGAATAGAAATACAAACATCATAAACTTTTTTATTTTCTATCTTTAACCATTCCAGTTTTCTAATATACGGTGAGGCATGATCATATTTTTTCCCATAACCTGAGGCGACTTTCGATGCAAAATTTTGAATCTTCTGTATTTTTTGAGAGTTTAAATTTGAACATCCATTCCATATCGTGGAGCAATAGGATACTATGCTTATTGCTAATGCTTCAACAACTAATTTTCTGCTCGCCTCATCAAAATGACCTTTATTTCTATTTAGGAAATACAGCACTCCCTTAGCTTTGCTATATATCTTTTCTACATGATTATCAAAAGTAAAGAATCTATCAATAATTACACCAAGATTTTTTACGCTTTCACTTGGTTTGATGTTGTCGTTATTTACTTTAATTGAAATATTGTTCGGCAGTCGGTTAATATATTGACGAGATCCTATAAACAAAAATTGAGTTTTATTGGCATTCATTTTTAAGCCATTTTCAGAAAAATATTTGTTTACTTTTATTAAATTTCTTTCAGCTCGATTGAGAATTTCTGCTACGTTATCGATCATACCGGACTGAAGAAATTGCGCATCATCAGCATATTGGACTAACATGTCAGCGTCATTTATATCAAGAAGGTCATTTACGTAAATATTAAATAGAATTGGTCCAAGAATCGAGCCTTGTGGTACTCCATATTCCACTTTATGTCTGCTTGAGATGTGGTTATCTATTTTTACTGATTGAGTCCGACCAGTCAGATAATCTCTAAACCAAAAATCATCGATACCTAAATCAATCATCTTTTTTAAAAGTAGTTTATGGGACACAGAATCAAAAGCTTTAGACAGATCACACAAGGTAAGCAAAGATATTTTACTATTATCAATATTTTCGTGAATCTGTTCACATATTATTGTTAGAGCAGTTTCTGTAGATAAATGTTTTCTGAAACCATGCTGAGTGATAGATAATAATGTCTCTGACTCCAAGTAGTCGTATAGTTGGTCGCTTACAATTTTCTCCAATACTTTTGACCTAATAGATAACAAAGATATTGGTCTAAAATTACTGGGATCATCAACGTCACCTTCCTTATAAAGCGGATTTACTATACTATATTTCCATTCAATTGGGACCTTGCCTGTTACGATTGAAGTGTTTATAATTACAGTAAGATAAAGGCCTATGACTGACATTGAATCTTTTAAAAATCGCCTTGTAATGTTATCAGGACCATGAGAATTTGTGTTCTTTAAACTATTAACCACCTGAACCACCTTTCCAACATCAACCGGACTTGGCCTAAAACGCCCTCTTCTATGGATGATATGCTGATCGTCTAGTAATGTGGAATTTTCCTCATTCACTTCCCTATTTGTGTTCACCTCCTCATATACTTTCTTGCCAACATTCGCAAAGAATTCATTAAATCTTTCGCTAGTTTCTTCCGAATGTTCTAAGTTACTCCTCCTTCCTCCTGTTTTCTTATTTGGAATAATTTTGTTTATCACTTTCCACATATTTTTACTGTTAGATTTTAGCTGGTTTTGATTGTATTTAACTCTTGCACATTCCATCATTGATTTTACTTTATTCTTTGATAGTTTATATTGTTCTATAGAGCTTTGATCTTTGACTAAATCTCTCCTGTTTCTTAAATGATCGCGGTTTTTCATAGCCTCATTGATTTCGGTGCTTATCCACGGAGCCGGTGGCCTGTATATTTCCTTTGTTTCCGTTGGTGCAACTATTTCTATACAAGTATTCATCACCGTTTTTAAAATAAACGCATGTTCATTCACATCGTCTGTTTGGAGTATTTCGTCTAATAAATGAGTGTGGTTTCTAAGAAGCGTACAAAATGATTCTTTCGTATAGTTTTTTAAGCTTCTAAATGTTTTTACTTCTGGGTAACGTTTAGGTTTACTAATATCAAGAGTACAGAAAATAAGATCGTGATCCGATATGTGGGATTTTACTACACCTGATGAAAGTACCATATTGATACTATTCGTTATTATAACATCAAGAAGTGTTTTAGAAGTCTCCGTTATCCGAGTAGGCTCTTTAATTACTTGATTCAAGTTCTCCATATTTAGTATTTTTCCCAGTCTAGAATATTCATTTAGCAAGTCATCATTTAAGTCTCCAAGCACTAACATTGGATGTTTTTTTAAGGAAATAAGATGGAACATTTCTTGAAGATAGATAAACGTTTCCCTAGAGGAATTTGGATGCCTATATACAGCACCAACAATAATGGATGGTAGTTTCCTACACTGTACTTTTACCCAAGTGCTTTCAATACCCTCACAGCGTTCCAATTTGACATCTACCAAAACTGCACTAAGGTTATTTCTAACATATATACAAGTGCCACCACCCCGTCCACTGTTGCTTCGGAACAAATTAAAACCATCAATATTTACATATCTGTCAGGGATATTTTCTTCCAACCATGTTTCACTTATGCACAAGATATCAATATCCCTTTCATGTGTCAATAGCTTAATTTCCTCTAAGGATGATATTAGTGATCTCGCATTTATGTGTTCTACATTCAGTTTATCTTTTCTACAGACGGCCCTACCTTCTTTGCCAGTTTCCTAATAATAGTTATTCTGGTTTTGATACTGACAAAATTTGCTTTTGTGCCCTAATTGTTCACAGGTACCGCATCTCAGCTTGTGGTCAAATCTACATGTAGCTACTTGATGGTTTCTTTCCCCACAGTTAAAGCACCCATGTACTGAATTCCCCTCTCCCACTCGCTTTCTCCCCCGGTACCCTTCTTCATATCTATGCCGAGATGAGAAGGAATTATACCTATTTTGCTCTGGTTGTCTTACATACATTTCTCTCTGGAATTCCTTATTATGATTTACCATGCTCTTGCCAGCGTTACGACGCTCTACTCTATTCCAGGTCTCGGGTTTGTTGTTTTGAAATACACTAGAGGCCCTCCTCATGTGTCTATTTGAAAAAATTCCCCTATTGTTAGAAGGTATCATAGGTGTAGACTCTGCACTATGTTTCTCCCAATTTTTACTTAATTGAAAATGGGTACATTGTTTAGATATTGCATTCAACAATCTCAAAATCCCATACCTGTTTAGAAAAACTCCCCTATTTTCTTCATTATCATCAAAACACATCGAGTCAACGTCTCCTGTACCCAATCTAAAAAGCAAATTTGTTTTTATAATTGATACTCCATTATCTCTCTGCCATGGCTGAATACAGTTGTATCCTTCAGCATGTCCCTGGGAAAATGAATCCTATTGTCGATGCCGTGTCAAGAAACACATTGGCCACCATTCACCGGGAATTGGATCACAATGCTTTGGCAGAAGCCCAACGAAAAGAGTACCAAGCATATTGGAAATCTTGCCCACCCTTCAGTTTGTAGGACGTCCCTCTCGATGACTTCAACGCCACCCTCCTCTGTGACGTCAATACTGGTAGACCTAGACTGTGTATACTTTCGTCCACTTTCCAACGGAAAAGGCAACCCTTTTGGCTGATGTTTTTAACAGTAAACAGAGTAATGAAAAACTTGAACTTCCTCGTTCCTGTTTTCCTGAGGCTAAACTAACTAGTTTAGCTTTTTGATCTCGTGAGATTAAAGCTCTGTTGGTGGACCTTGATGCTTATGGAGGTGTAGACCCAAATGGTATTTTTCCTTTGTATTTTATAAAGACAGCAGATTTCTCAGCTCCAAAGTTATCTGTTGTTTTGTGCAAGTTAGCAAGAAGAGGAGCTTTTAGCCCTAGTTGGAGAATTGGTAATGTTACTCCTCTATGTAAATGTTTGTGGTGGCTCAAATCCCACTGATTACCGCCCAATTTCCATATCTCCCATATTATCTAAAGTTTTTGAACGTCCTCTGGCAAAACGTCTTAATAGGTTTGCTGAAGGTAATCATCTACTCCCTAGTTTGCAATTTGGTTTTCGTAAAGGCCTTGGAGCATGTGATGCCCTTCTCACAATCTTCAATGCTGTACAGAAATCCCTTGATTGTGGTCGGGAAGTTCGTAAGATTGGCCTTGATTTTAGTGCTGCCTTTGACCGTGTTAATCATGAGGCCCTTGTTTTCAAACTGAAACAGATGGGAGTGGGTGGGTCGTTTCTTAGCATTATTATTGATTTTTTAAGTAATAGATCTTAAAGAGTTGTTGTTGATAGGCACCATATTGATTATAGGAATGTGATATCCGGTGTTCCACAGGGCAGTGTTCTTGGCCCATTACTTTTCATACCATATACACATGACATGTGGTTTGGCCTAGAAAACAAGCTTGTTGCATATGCAGATGATGCTACTCTCTTTGCATTAATTCCATCCCCTGAATGTAGATCTAGGGTTGGTGAATCCCTTAATAGAGATTTAGCTAGAATTAGTGTATGGTGCAAATTATGGGGTATGAAGTTGAATCCTAACAAAACTCAAAGTATGATTGTAAGAAGGTCAAGGACGGTGGCTCCTCAACATCCGGATCTCAGTATTGATAATGTTTCTTTAAATATGTATGACTCTTTCAAAATTTTAGGTGTGATTCTCGACAGTAAATTTACTTTTGAGAAACATATGAGGTCTTTGTCTTCTTCAATTGAACAAAAAATAGGCTTATTAAGAAAATCTTTCAAGATTTTCGGTGATCAATCTATTCTGAAGAGGTGTTTTAAGTCTTTCAGTCTACCTTGTTTTGAGTATTGTTCTCCTGTCTGGTCTTCAGCTGCTGATTCTCATCTTAATTTGTTGGACAGAAACTTACGGTCTATTAAATTTCTTATTCCTGATCTAGATATTAATCTGGCACCGTCGTTCAATTAGTTCATTATGCATGTTGCATAAGATTTTTCATAACTCTGACCATCCTTTACATTCAGATCTCCCTGGACAATTCTATCCTGTTCGTAATACTAGGCAGGCAGTTAATTCTAATAGCCAGGCCTTTTCCATCACGAGGCTCAATACTACGCAGTACTCTGGAAGTTTTATTCCAGGTGTTACCAAGTTGTGGAATGATCTTCCTAATCGGGTGGTTGAATCAGTAGAACTTCAAAAGTTCAAAGTTGGAGCAAATGTTTTTTTGTTGACCAGGCGGACATGAGTCTTTTTATTGTTTATTTATGATATATTTGTTTTTGATGTTGTTAATAGTTTATATATGACATGTCAGTTTTGACGTTGTTACTTATTTTGGAATGATTTATTGTTAATTTGTTCTCTTCATTAATTTATTTCCTTATTTCCTTTCCTCACTGGGCTATTTTTCCCTGTTGGAGCCCCTGGGCTTATAGCATCTTGCTTTTCTAACTAGGGTTGTAGCTTGGATAGTAATAATAATAATAATAATAATAATAATAATAATAATAATGATAATAATAATAATAATAATAATAATAATAATAATAATAAAAATGATAATAATAATATGCCGACAGGTCTTTGATTTCATTCATGGCCTTTCACGTCTCATGCGATATTCTACTGCAGAGCTACTGAAGTCAAAGTTCATTTGACATGGCAATACTAAGGATGCTAAGGATTGGGTTCTCGCCTGTACTCCATGCCAACACACGGAGTCAAGAGTATGCACCTTTCATCAACCTTTCATCAACCTCAGTAGTATGTAGCCCACATTCACGTCGATGTTGTAGGTCCCCTATCTACATCACAAGGACATAGTTACCTGGTTACTGTCATCAACCACTCCACTCGTTGGCCTGAACCCATTCACATAGAAAATGCAATGTTCGCCTCGTTTACATCTGCTTTACTCTCAGGATGGAGAGCAAGAAGTGGTATTCCTGAGCATATTACTTCCGACAGGGATACCACGTTTACCTCTCAATTGTGGGCATCATTAGTGAATTTCCTGGGCATCACCCTTCATCAGACAACTGCATACAACCCTGTGTGCTAGAATCTCTTACAGATTGAGTGAATTAAAAAGAATTTTTTTGGATTATTAACTGCTTCATCTGTTTCCACAAGGACTGACGAACATTTATGTAACTGCATTGATTCGAATGTTATAGTGAATAATACTGTTAAAGTTCGTAGACGCCTTTGTTCTTGGCTATAAGAACATCTTGTTCACTTACCCAATCGTGATTCTTGTAATTGGTTTGAATATTCGGAAATACATTTTAAACTAATTATTCTTTTGACGTAATTAAGTTGCAGAAATTATGAGCCCATGAAATTTATTCGATTTTGAGCAAATTAATATTTACATTTTCATTTATATAGATTATAAAAAGGTAAAATAAATCTACGGGTCAGTACTTCCGCATTCCATGGATTTCAGGGCGGGTTTGGCGTAAGAATCAGGCTGTGGAAGGGGTGGTAAACAGTAGTAGGTATACATATATATATATATATATATATATATATATATATATATATATATATATATATATATATATATATATATATATATATATATATATATATATATATATATATATATATATATATATATATATATATATATATATATATATATATATATATATATATATATATATATATATATATATATATATATATATATATATATATATATATATATATATATATATATATATATATAAAACACGTATGTATTCGAATACAACGCTTTGTCAAAATTTCAGAGCGATTTATCAAGAACTATCGGAGATGTAACATTTTAAACAAACAAATACCTACATTTTTGTTTATATAGATCAGGGCGGTCCAACTACTGACCCGCGGCCCATTAATGGTCCGTAGGTTGATTATCTGTGTCCTGTGACCACTTGTATAACAAATTTACTTAGCAAACGAGAAACATTGAGTTTCTCTACCTTTATATAAGATAATGAAATTCATGGTATGGTCATAGCTTTAATTCTCTCTCTCTCTCTCTCTCTCTCTCTCTCTCTCTCTCTCTCTCTCTCTCTCTCTCTCTCTCTCTCTCTCTTGCTGTCAAGATATGACACCATCGGTACTTCTATTAAATTGTGTTAATAACAAAGTAGCATCACTTAGCAGTTCATGTTTATGTTATCATTTAGAATAAGTCAGGAAATTTGAAAGTGTGTTATTATCCCACCAAACAATTGCAAGGGGAGTGACTAATCTTAATGAGCATGTTTATTAAAACTGAAAGATACCATGAAGCACTACGAATAC
>NC_090743.1:98033239-98080739 GCF_036898095.1 Palaemon carinicauda | reverse complement strand
ATGTATATATATATATATATATATATATATATATATATATATGGATATATATATATACAGTATATATATATATATATATATATATATATATATATATATATAAATATATATATATATAAATGTTATGATTGAAGATAATTGTGTTGGCCTAATTGGTAACGTCCTTGCCTGGTGATCGCCAGACTGGGGTTCAAGTCCCGTTGAAGCTCGTTAGTTCCATTGGTCACTGCAACCTCACCATCCTTGTGACCTTAGGAGGGGGCGGGGAGTCGGTTTGAGCGAGCCTATAGGTCAATCTGCTTAGTTATCAGTAGCCATTACCTGGCTCTCCCTGGTCCTAGCTTGGGTGGAAAGGGGCTTGGGTGCTGATCGTATATATATATATATATATATATATATATATATATATATATATATATATATATATATATATATATATATATATATATATATATATGGTCAGTCTTTATGGCATTTTCCGGCTTAATATGGCAATGTACCTGCTCCTTGCCTCTATCATTCATGAGCTACCTTTAAACCATTAATGTGATAAGAAAAATATTTAGTTTACCGGATTTTGTATAGAGATATCAGCTCAGAAAAAATATGCAACCACAGGACTGAGACTTTTAACAGAACCAATTGCTATCTTAATGTTAACCAGTCGAGAGAGAGAGAGAGAGAGAGAGAGAGAGAGAGAGAGAGAGAGAGAGAGAGAGAGAGAGAGACTAATCTTCACATAGAAATTCCTTTAACTTTATTCATTGGTGCATGGATATTTATATAGAGTATAGTTATGATTAAATGTTATTTAAAAAAAAAAAGATTCAATATTTCAAATTTAAGAATCTCTAAAAGGAAAACTATATCGTTAACTTACCTTTAACAGATGCTGCGTGAATATGATAATTATTTTCCCATTAGACGAGGAGAGAGTATTATAAGAAAGCTTTCATTTTTTAATAAGTTGATGGATATTGAGAGTTTTTTTACTACATATTATTATTATTATTATTATTATTATTATTATTATTATTATTATTATTATTATTATTATTATTATTTTTATTATTATTATTATTATTATTAATACTTTTCTACTATTAATACTATTACTATTATTATTATTATTATTTTTATTATTATTATTATAAATATTATTATTATTATTATTATTATTATTATTATTATTATTATTATTATTATTATTATTATTATTATTATTATTATTATTATTAAAGGGTAAAAGTACAACCATATTTAGTAGAGTATATTGATAAAATTCTTAATGGAAAAATCCCCAAAAAGAGAAAGAAACAGAAGTATTGAATAAACTTGATAAGAGAGATAACCAGGCTATATATCTGATGTGGAAATACGTATAGGAAAATATATGAATAGACTAGTTGGACTTAAAACAGGATTGCATAAAGTAATAAAACAATCTGTATCGTCTTAAGAAGCAAAATCTAAGAGGGCATTTAAATGGTTGAATTTTGCTTATAGGAGAATATTGTCACATGATGGCCAAATAAAATTATCATGATAATAAAGAAACATACTATTACTGAAAGCCATTGCTACCACAAACATATTGAGAGTTCAGAAAATGTATCATATCTAAGTTGAGGTTTTATTTTAAGGTTAACTATCATAAAGAACATTAACTCTAAACGGAAAAAAAAAATTCTGGTAAAATCTGTCATTCTACTCATCTCCATGTGTTTGAAATTTTATTGCCCTATGATCATTGTAGCATTTCCTGTTTTATTTCATTAACTGAAATCTGTCATTCTATTCGTCTCCATGTGTGTAAAAATTCACTGCTCCATGATCATTCTAGCATTTCATGTTTTATTTCATTAACAATATATATATATATATATATATATATATATATATATATATATATATATATATATATATATATATATATATATATATATATATATATATATGTATATCTTAGTTGATACATTTGCCTTAATAACCGGCTGATGATAATAGAATACTCAATACATATACAAATTTAGATTGATTTCATACTTTTGCTTTGGTTACACTAAAAAATTATCACCAATATCAACGTCCTGTTTTTAACTAAACCTCTCTTTTTTTCCTTATTCTTCAGAATCTCACTATGGTCTTCCGATTCAAACTGTTACTGTCAATGTTGGACAAACAGCAAGACTAACTTGCTTTGTACAAACACCTGGAGATTACAAGGTCAGTGTTCCTAATTCCTAGATATTTTTTTAGCATACCAATGTACTCCTTTTTGCTATTTTCATCTAATAATTGTTTTCCTTGTTTAATAAATGAAGTCCGGTACATTATGTTACTTATAAAGTTTCCCAAATGCTATATTAAACTTATAGAATTTTTGAGTTAGATTCCTACCCTATAGGTTTATACTCCAAATCTAGAATAAATATAATCAAGGATTCCACGATGAAAGGTAAATTGTATCACTCAAACTCAAATACTAATAAGTGTACTAATAAGTTCCTCTGCTCCTAATAGCACAAAAAGCAACATTAGATAGAATTTCATATTGATGCAAATGGCCTCGGTTAGATTTTGCTCGTCGTTTCTATCATGAGCTTTTAAATTAATACTTCTCCATTCATCATTCTCTGCTTCACAGTTCATACCCCTCAGCCATGTAGGTCTGAGTCTCCCAACTCTTCAAGTGCCTTATGGATCTCTTAAAAAGTTTGATGAACTAATATCTCTTGGAGACTGCAAAGAGCATGACCAGACTATCTCCATCTACCCCTCACCGTGACTTTGTAGCGAGGGGTAGTAGGTTGGCCAAGGCACCAGCCACCCATTGAAATACTATCGCTAGGAAGTTATTGGCCCCTTTAACTGGTCAGACAGCAATGCATAGCATCCCTCTCTCTGGTTACGGCTCATTTTTGTTTATTTGCCTACACATACACCGAATAGTCTGGCTCATTCTTTACAGATTCTTGTCTTTCCTCGTACACCTTAAAACACTGAAATTACCAAACACTTCCTCGCTCAAGGGGATAATTACTGAACTATAATTGTTCAGTGGCTACTTTCCTCTTGGTAAGGGTAGAAGAGACTCTACCTACTGTATGGTAAGCAGCTCTTCTAGGAGAAGGACACTTCAAAATCATAGCCTCTGTACCATGGTCTTACACTGTCTTGGCTTAAAGTTCTCTTGCTTGAGGGTACACTTGGGCTCACTATTCTATCTTATTGTCTTTCTTCCTCTTGTTTTTTAATAGTGTGATAGGCAGGCTTAATAAGAGGGCCATGGAGGCCTGGTGGTTTATCAAAAGGTTGTCTTGATTATCCTTTCAAAACCATCCCTACTGTACTCTCTAAAGTTGAAGTGGCTATCCTGGAGGATATATAGCCTTGCATGGTGTATCGGCTCCTCCATGTAGATCAGTTTTTCCAACATTTTATCTATAGTCTATAGTCTATAGTTTATAGTTTTTGTTATAATTCTTGTTAGTTTAATTTCTAAGTATGATGTCCCCTTTTTATCACCACTAATTCTTATGCTATCTGGAGACATTTGAAATCCGGAACCAGTAAGTCCTAGATTTCGTCAGTCGTCTACTGTATCGCAATATTCGTAGTCTTCATTGCATCCAGACAGTATGATATTCTTTTGGGCTCAGAAACTTTGGTTTTTTTATATGAGGCACTCATCTGAGAGCCTTATGATTGGTTTTAAGAAGCCTATAATGTTGAAACGTGATGCCATCCCTATATTAGGACTGAGCACCCTGCTTCTCATGAGTACTGCTATGAATGTGGGTGTCATGAGATTCGGGTAATAAAAGTTTGCGGCAGGAATAACAACTTAAATTTTTGTTCGATCTACCGGAATTCAGACATGGATTATTCTATCTTCGACTGGCTTCTTACCATTATGGCTAAGATACAAGAAGATGATTGAAAGGCCTCTTTTGTCTTTGTTGGTAATCTTAATGCTCATCATAGGGAGTGGTTAAGTTCTGTTTCTCGTACCAATCGCTATGACTTAAGAGCTTTAGACTTTGGCTCTGAATCAGGCTGTGAGCAAATCATATGTGAAGCTACTCACAGGTCTGGTAACTGCTAGGACCTTGCATACACTGACTCCCCTGGCGTTATAACAAGTAAGGTTAGTTTCTCCAGTCGAGACATCTGGTCATTCCTTGAATTTCATTAGTAGTGAAGATTGAGCAGCCTGTTTCTGGTATATCATACTCACGTAAGATTTAAATAATATCTCAAACAGAATGGAATGGTATTTTGCCGGATTTTTTTGGGCTTGAATTGGTCACAATTGTGTAGTAGTGTTGATCCTTTCGTCCCTCAATATAATTGATAGGCATATCCCTTCTCGTGTGCTAAGATACCGAGTGAAGGACAAACCATGGTTCAACGATGATTGTAGACATGCTTATTTGGAGAAGCAGGAGGCCTATCACCTTTGGAAGGGTACCAGATCGGATTTGGCTTAGAATAATCATACTCAGCTTAGAGCTTTTGCTCAGAGAGTTTATGCTTCAACTGAAAAGGAATACAATCTAATCATAAAAGAAACCCTTTCTGGTACAACCCAAGAACATAAGTGGTGGACTACCCTTAAATTTCCAATTTTTATTGTAGAGGCAACAGTTCCTCCTTTACTTAAACCAGATGGCTCAGTCATTCACTATACGAAGAAAAAGGCAACCCCTTTTGGCTGATGTGTTTAACAGTAAAGAGAGTATTGAGAAACTTGAACTTCATTATCCTGTTTTTATGAGGCTAAACTAACTATTTTAGCTTTTCGATCTCGTGAAATTAAAGCTCTGTTGATGGACCTTGATGCTTATGGAGGTGTAGACCCAAATGATATTTCTCCTTTGTTTTTATATAAAGACTGCAGATTTTTTAGCTCAAAAATAATCTGTTATTTTGTTCAAGTTAGCAAGAAGAGGAGCTTTAAGCACTTGGAGAATTGGTAATGTTACTCCACTACATAAATATGTTTGTGGTAGCTCAAGTCCAGCTGATTACCCGCCAATTTCCATAACTCCCATAATATCTAAAGTTTTTGAATATCTTCTGGCAAAATGTCTTAATAGGTTTGCTGAAGGTAATCATCTGTTCCCTAGTTTGCAATTTGGTTTTCGTGAAGGCCTTGGAGCATGTGATGCCCTTCTTACTGTCTCCACTTCTGTACAAAAATCCTTTGATTGTGGTCAGGAATTTCGTATGATTGGCCTTGATTTTAGTGTTGTCTTTGACCCTGTTAATCATGAGGCCCTTGTTTTCAAACTCAAACCATTGGGGGTGGGTGGGTCGTTTTAAGCGTTATTATTGAACTTCTGAGTAATAGATCTCAAAGAGTTGTTGTTGATGGGCACGATAGTGAGTATGTGAATGTGAAATCTGGTGTTCCAAAGGTTAGTGTTCTTGGCCCATTACTTTTCATGAAATATACACATGACATGTAGTTTGGCAAAGAAAACAACCTTGTTGCATATGCAGATGATAGTACTCTATTTGCATCATTTCCATATTCTAATTGTAGATCTGGGGTTGCTGAATCCCTTAATAGAGATTCAGCTAAAATTAGTGCATGGTGCAAATTATGGGGTATTAAGTTGAATCCTAACAAAATTCAAAGTATGATTGTAAGTAGGTCAAGGACAGTGGCTCCTCAACATCTGGATCTTAACATTGATAATGTTTCTTTAACTTTGTATGACTTAAAATTTTAGGTGTGATTCTCGACAGAAAATTTACTTATGAGAAAAACGTTAGGTCTGTGTCATCTTCAATTGCACAAAATATAGGGTTATTAAGAAAGTCTTTTAAGGTTTTTGGTGATCAATCTATTCTTAAGAAGTGCTTTAATTCTTGCATTCTACCATGGTTCGAGTATTGTTCGTCTCCCTGGTCTTCAGCTGCTTATTCTCATCTTCATTTGTTAGACAGGAACTAACGGCCTATTAAATTTCATATGCTTGATCTAGCTATTAATCTTTGGCATCGTTGTTCAATTATGCATGTTGCATAACACATTTCATAATTCTGACCATCCTTTACATTCAGATCTTCTTGGACAGTTCCATGCAGTTCATGATACTAGGCATGCAGTTAATTGTAGTAGTCAGACCTTTTCCATCATGAGGCTCAGAGTATTCTAAAAGTTTTATTCCAGCTGTGACCAAGTTGTGGAATGATCTTCCTAATCGGGTAGTTGAATCAGCAGAACTTCAAAAGTTCAAACTTGCTGCAAATGTTTTCTTGTTGAGCAGGCTAATATAAGTCTTTTTATAGTCTATATATTAATTATCTGTTTAAATGTTGTTAATGTTTTTTTTTTAAATATTTCATTTTAATTTTTTATTATTTCTTAAATCGTTTATTTATTTCCATATTTCCTTGCCTCACTGGGCTATCTTTCTCTGTTGGAGTTCTTAGGCTTATAGCATCTTTCTTTTCCAACTAGGGTAGTTGGTAGGCTGGTAATAATGATAATAATAATACTACTACTAAAATTAATATGGCACTCGAGAAATCTCTGTTATACTTTGATTTATAATCGTTTCATGCAACTTAACACCTAATATTTTTTCAAGGGCTTTGTTCTCAAATCTACAATCTCTGTTGGATATTTCCATAACACGACTTATGTCCGTTTTGTAATACTGATCTTACTAAACTGATATATAGCCTGATTTTCATATGAAATTTCAGGCAATTTGATTTCCAAATTTTATTTAACTTAGCCTTTTTCTGATTTCCTTTTTTTTCAATCTTTCATTAAACTCCAAATTTAAAGTCCATGTATTGAATATCATAGTTCCTAGATATTTAAATGATTTTCCCTCAGTACTCTTTTCTCCTTCCAATGATATTTCATATTCCATTGAATATTCTGTTCTCATCATCTCTGCCTTTCATCTATTTAGCTCTAGGCCAACCTTCTGTGATATTTCATTCATTCTGCTAATAAGGACAGCATCATTAGCATATTCTAGGTCAGCTAATCTCCTATCACCAATCCTTCCCCACCTTCCCCAACTGCTCTATGCATCACAAAATCCATGAGGAGGATAATCAACATATGTAAACAACACATTTTCTTGTAGTACTCTGCTGTTCACTGAAAATTCATTTGATAGCACTACTAACATTAACTTTGCACTTGCCATACTCATGAACAGACTTCATCAAATTCACATATTTAAGAGCAATTCCATAATAACGTATGACTCCACAAAATTGCCTGGTCCATACTATCAAAGGCTTTTTCATAGTCCACAAATGCCATTAGAAGTGGATTTATATATTCTACACATTGCTGTACAACATGTCTTAAAATGTAAATTTGGTCAATAAAACCTTTACATTTCCTAAATCCTGTTTGTTCATCTCTAATGTTTTGATCAATTTATCTCTCTTTTCTCTTTAGAATGAGCATACTATATATTTTCATGGCAACTGACGTGTGATACCTCTAATTATTGCAATAATTCAAGTCACCTTTTCATGTCATTTTCACCAGCACTCCTAGCTTCCATTCATCAGGGTTTGCCTCTTCATGCCACATTCTACAAACCAATCTTGAAATTATCCTAGGAATTAATTCATGTTTGGCTTATATCATCTCAGCAGTATTTCCATCATATTCAAGGGCTTTCCCCCTGAATCCATCTATTTGATTTATGTAATTGCCACATGGTGAAGTGCATGTATATTTGTGGATGTCTTTGTGCTGGAAAAGATTACCTCCAATGACAAGGTTGTTTGTTTTAAAAAAAGTTACAAGAAGTGCCCCACTTTCTTTTTCAATTCCGCCAAGGCCCTCAACACCCATCAAATTTTTTATACATTGATTATTCCTTCCAACTTTAGCATTGGGTCACCATTATCAATTTTCCTATCTCTCTCTCTGGGATCTCATTTATTACAATTTGCAGTTCTTCATAGTATATATATATATATATATATATATATATATATATATATATATATATATATATATATATATATATATATATATATATATATCTATATCTAAATACATATATATATATATATATATATATATATATATATATATATATATATATATATATATATATATATATATATGAATATATATATATATATATATATATATATATATATATATATATATATATATATATATATATATATATATATATATATATGAATATATATATATATATATATATATATATATATATATATATATATATATATATATATATATATATATATGTATATACCGACCAATCTTCTTACATGTTTCACTTAGGGCAAAGATATCCAAACTATATTTTAGAAATTCCTTTTCCACTTCCTGTAACTTCCCAATCGGTTCATGGTTCTAACTTTACAATTACCAATTTAAAATTTTTCTTTTGTATATATATATATATATATATATATATATATATATATATATATATATATATATATATATATATGGGATATTTTTAATACCACGCTACATCCGGGGATTGGGCACCATTCTATCGTTTTCTCTTACTATTGACTGACTAAATCTATAGAGGATTTATTAGCTAGATTGATCAAAGGATAGCCAGTTCCTTGTGACGCATAGTGCCTATCTAACTAAGGGAAGTGACTCCTGCCTGTCCGAACTAATTCCAGTAAGACTATCCCCCAGGCTTTAGGATTAAGAACCGAAGTGACATCTTGTCCTGTCACCTTAAATCCAATTCATTACCCTGCTGCCAGTGATTTCGTCGAGATTAAGGAGGGGCAGTTACTCCACACCCTGTTCTTGTTACCCAATTAGGTCACTCATCCGCTTATATAATCCTTGGCAAACATGGATTGCTAAGATATACTGACTAGCTCAGTATTGCGGAGATATACCGTCTAGTGACTTTGATTTTTTTATAAATAGTGGTAGTGTAGCTGATTATGAAATAGTTCTGTATTCATCTTTCATTAAAGAGCTTCATTTTTTTTTGTTTTATTATCCATTGACCTCTTATTTTCTTTTCACCGTGGTGTGACCTAATTTCATCTACTATTTATGAATAAAATAAGACCTGCATCACCCGTGAAAGGTTTTGAATACTTGATTGGGTAGTCTTCATAATTCATTTTAGAATTACATCATAGTACTATTCATGAAATACAACTTATGTTGCCTCTACTGCCTCCACATACGCTTTTGATTATAACATTAAATCTGAGATCAATGAGCCAATCAATGTGACGGTGCCGAGAGAGGGTTGTGAACTCAAAGGCAGGAAGCAATCAACTGAGTTGTTTATTAAGGAACACTCTCCTTTATATACAAAACCTCAAGGCAACAGGACATAACCTGTTCGAGAGACAGACAATGTTACAGAGCAAAACGGAGACATGATCATTCAGGTTCTTTTTAGTGCGAGGGAAGAGCGCAGATACAAGTATAATATATACAATATTATTATGTACAATTGTGTAACACACGGTTGGTACATGACTCCCCCCTTAAAAATGACATACTGTATATGTTAAATAGGGCTCCCTGATCTAGAGAGGCGAACTGTAGGCGGGTCATCTGGCAGAAGATAAGCAGGTTTTAGACGATCAATGGAGACCCAGTCTTCTTTGCCCCAAATGTTTAGGAGGAATGCTTTCGGACTGCGTCGGATCACAAGGAAAGGGCCCGTGTAAGGGGGCGTTAGTGGTGGCTTGCTGGTGTCGTTGCGCAGGAAGACGTGCGTTGCAGACTGCAAGTACGTTGGTATGTGATGCTTCGCTGTGGGCTTGTAAGTCTGGCGGCACGGAGTAAATTCTCCCACGACGTGACGTATGTGCTGGAGATCGTTGGAGGAGGTTGTAGAAGGAAAAAATTCGACAGGGACGACCAACCGGTCACTATACACCATTTCAGCTGCATAGACGTCGAGGGCGTCTTTAGGAGTGGTCCTTAGTCCCAGGAGGACCCAGGGAAGCTGAGTAAACCAGTTGCAATCCTTGCAGCGGGACATCAAAGCTGCTTTGAGGGTGCGATGAAAACGTTCAACCATTCCATTGGCAGCGGGGTTGTAGGCCGTTTTCTGATGTAGGGTGATGCCCAGGAGATTCGCTAATGACATCCACAATTGAGATGTGAAAGTAGTTCCCCTGTCAGAAGTAATATGCTCAGGGATACCGAATCTTGAAATCCATCCAGAGAGTAAGGCAGATGTACATGAGGCGGACGTTGCATTTTCCATGGGAATGGCTTCAGGCCAACGAGTGGAGCGGTCGATGACAGTAAACAGGTAACGATGTCCTTGTGATGTGGGTAGGGTCATACAACGTCGACGTGAATGTTTGCGAAACGACGCTGAGGTTGAGGAAAGGTGCCCACTCCTGAATCCGTGAGTCGATGTACTTTGGAAGTTTGGCAAGAAATACAGGCGGGGACCCAATTCTTAGCATCCTTAGAAATGGCGTGCCAAATGAACTTTGCCTTCAGCAGCTATGCAGTAGAACGTCACGAGGGATGTGAAAGGCCGTGAATGAAATCAAACACCTGTCGGTGCATGGGAGCAGGAATCCAAGGTCCCGGTCTACCAGTACTGACGTCACAGAGGAGGGTGGTGTTGGAGTCTTCGAGGGGAAAGTCTTCCCAACGGAGGGACGTGCAGGATGTCCTACATGCTTGATACTCTGGATCCTGTCGTTGGGCTTCAGCCAGGGCGTTGTAATCCAATACCACTTGAACAGCAGCCAACGCGTATCTTGACAGGGCATCGGCAACGGGATTCATTTTCCCAGGGATGTATTGAAGGGTGCAATTGTATTCAGCCACGGCGGAGAGATGTCGGCATTGACGGGCGGACCAGGCGTCAGACTGTCGAGTGAAGGCGTGCACCAGAGGCATGTGGTCTATGCGAATGACGAAGGGTGTACCTTCTAAGAAATGGCGAAAGTGACGGACAGCCAAGTGCACCGCCAGCAATTCTCGATCGAAGGTAGAATAACCCGATTCTGCCTTGGACAGTTTTCTGCTGAAGAAGGCTAATGGGCGGGGCGAGCCTTTGACCACCTGCTCGAGTACTGCACCAATAGCGACGTCGCTGGGATTAGTGGAGAGAAAGTGAGGGGCGTGTTGGATAGGAAAAGTGAGAGCCGCAGCAGTTGATAGGGCCTTCTTTGCATTGCAGAAGGCTGCTTCTTGAAGGGGACCCCACTTCAGGTCCTTCGGCTTGCCCTTGAGGGAGGCGTAGTGGGAAGCAAGAGTGGCGGCAATGGCTGGCAGAAAACGGTGATAATAGTTGATCATGCCCAAGAACTCCTGCAGAGCTTTGACGGTCGAGGGCACGGGGAAGTTCTGAACGGCTGCTACCTTCTCAGGGAGGAGGTGGACACCTTCAAGAGTGATGCGGTGCCCTAAGAATGACACTTCGTTGGCGCCAAAGGTACACTTGTCGTACCGGACTACAAGGCTGTTTTGTTGCAGGCGGTCGAGCACGATACGCAGGTGACGGAGGTGTTCCTCTTTTGAGGAGGAGAACACAAGTATGTCGTCCACATAACATATACAGAAAGGGAGGTCCCCTAGGATGCCATCCATGAGACGTTGAAACGTGGCCCCAGCATTACGAAGGCCATAACAGGAGTAATTGAAGGTGTCTGTACCAAACGGAGTGGTGATGGCAGTCTTGGGGATGTCTTCTGGGTTCATAGGCACCTGATAATACCACTTCAGGAGATCGAGCGTAGAGAAAACCTTCGCTTTGTGCAGGTATGAGGTCACGTCGGCAATGTTTGGGAGGGGGTAGTGATCCGGTTCTGTTTGCATATTCAGGCGCCTGTAATCCCCGCACGGACGGAGGGAGCCGTCTTTCTTCAGAACGATGTGTAAGGGTGACGCCCATGGGCTGGAGGCCTTTTGGCAAAGGCCCATTTCCTCCATTTCGACAAACGTCTGTTTGGCGGCTGCCAATCATTCCGGTGCCAGACGTCTGAATTTTGCGAAGACTGGGGGTCCCGTCGTCTTGATATGGTGATAAATACCGTGCTTGGCAGGAACCGTGGGTGTTTATCGAAGTTCTGGACGGAAAACCTCCGGGTACGACGTGAGGTGGGTGTAGGCATCCGTGGGTGCGCTGATGTGGAGAGCGAGGTTAGAAGGGGCGGGTTGAAGAGGTGTCGACAAGTACGAGTCTGCGTTGACCAATCGTCGGTGGGCGATATTGACCAGAAGGTGGAAATGAGAGAGGAAATCCGCACCGAGGATTGGCATGGTTACGTCAGCAACGAGAAACTTTCAATTGAATTTACCATTTCCGAACGATAATGTGAGGTTTTCGTAACCGTAGGTGGGTATCGCAGATCCGTTGGCTGCTACCAAGCGGACGTCGGCAGATGTAGACAGACTACGTCGTGGCTTGAAGAGTTTACTTGGCAAAAGAGAACGACAAGCACCCGTGTCTACCAAAAATCGCCCGCCCGTTCCTGCATCCTGTAAAAAGAAAAGATTAGAAATACGGGGGCCACCGCCACGAGCGATTGCCTACTTACACGTTTTTTGGCCACTGACAATTCCCGGCACATTTCTTCGCAGTTGCCTTGAATCTGAAGTGGTAGTAGCAAAACTGCGGCAGATGGGAGATAGTAAGTGGCTGTAGAAGTCGTTTGTTGGGGCGGGAGCGATTGGTGGGTGGTGGGAGGCTTTGTCTCTGCTTCGGGACGTCACGGTGTGGGCGTGTATGTCCTACGGCATTCATGTCAGCTTCAGTTGACGTTGAATAGGCATCCTCTTCGTCAGGGGTGGAGGCGTTGATGGAGGTCTTGAAGTGGCTGTCCATAAGGGCGTCAGCTTTGGTCAACAAGTCTTTTATGGGTAAACTATCGACATCGGGTATGGCAGCGCATATAAGTCCGGGTAAATGGCGTATCTAAAGGGCACGAAGTAGGTTCACTTCACAAGGAGAGCCGTCTGCGGCAGGTTGAAGGCGAGCGATACTGGTTATTTCCCTGAGGGCAAGCGAAGCCCTTTGGTACCCCAACGGTTGTTGCGAGAGCTGAAAAAGCTTTGCTACACGGGCGGCTGGCGACGGCGAGTACTGCTGCAGAAGGTATGTTTTGAGGGCGTCATACGCTATTGGCGTGTCTCCTTGTTCACAAAGCCAGTCGGATATTTCCGGGAAGGTGTCCTCAGATATCACCGCGAGAACATAATCTGCTTTGGTGGTTGAGCGAGTCACGCCGTTGATGCGAAACTGGACTTCTGCGCGCTGAACCCAAGCAAATGTCTCTCCGCTGGCAAACGGTGAAAGTTTCAATGGGGCGGCCGCAGCGCCAACTGCTGTAGTAGAGTCCGTCATAGTACCAACGATGGAGGGGCGATGGAGGTGTGGGTGGAAGGCAGTGGGAGCGAGTCGACTTCCGGGGTCACCAATGTGACGGTGCCGAGAGAGGGTTGTGAACTCAAAGGCAGGAAGCAATCAACTGAGTTGTTTATTAAGGAACACTCTCCTTTATATACAAAACCTCAAGGCAACAGGACATAACCTGTTCGAGAGACAGACAATGTTACAGAGCAAAACTGAGACATGATCATTCAGGTTCTTTTTAGTGCGAGGGAAGAGCGTAGATACAAGCATAATATATACAAAATAATTATGTACAATTGTGTGACACACGGTTGGTACAGCTTCTCAACTGACCTATCTGGTGAAAGAAGTTCAAGTCTCTACGGAAATCAGTAGACCAATATTGGATTACGAATGTCAAATAATTTCATTTCTCGACCGCCACTATTCATTTTCCTACTCATTATTTTCCTTTTTCTATTATTCTGGTAATAATAAGAGTAAGACCGCTTATCCAATTGCCTTTGGCACCTATCATAATAGAAAATTTCCCTGATTCAATACTTTGAATTCTGGTCTTGCTTGCGCAAAGGATATTATTTTATTATATTATATCATTGTCAATTCTTTTTTCTGGCATGAATATATTTCAGGATTGCTGAAAATAGTGGAAATTATTTCTTAATTTATAAGATAGGTAGTTGTTATCTATAGTGTCTTATTTCTTAACGTAAATACCCCTGGAATGGGGCACCATACACATAGCGAGGAATTAGTCTCATACTGTAGGTACATGAATGTATCTACTGAGTCTGAATGAGTGATACATCTCGATGTGAATAATATATCAACTTAATGTTTCATAAGTGCTGCAGATATTTTATGCATAATTATAACAGTTATAATATTTTCTATGCAAAATACATAAAACCTTTTACCACTTAAACAAGGTTGCAACGATAGCAGTCAATAGCTTTAAGGCCTAATTTAGTTTTTCAAAAGGTCAGGCATTGTAAAAGAGAGGAAAAGGGGAATTAATATGATGATTGGAGATGAGCATATAAGGAATTTTTGAATGAACATCACCGGGAAGTAGATTAAAAACAATAACTATTTATATTAACCTTGGTATAACCTTGTTCTATTCATATTTCTTAGATTTTAAAAATGATTTCTTCAAAAGCTGTAATAATACCGATTGTGATCTGCAAAAGAGGTCCCAAATAGAAGCACTCGCTCTTGAATAGCTTTACATAATTTCAGGATGGAGGAAGTAGCCTATCATATTTTATGGATCACACTAGAGTTCCAGTTTAAAGAAAATATAATTAATAATTTAGAATCAAATTTTCCCAGCATGACAGAATGTTGCATGGTTTTCATGTGAATGTGGTATATATGAATAAGTATTATTTTTTGATATTCCACCTTTCAACAAGCTTTCACAGAAAGAGATTTCAACATTGACCAGCAGGGACTCTAGGTTTAGTTCTTGCTTGCCTGAATGTAATGAACGCTCATACACAGAAATTGTTTACAGCTAAACGTAGTAAAAATATCATACTAGTTTATTGTATTTTGTGATAGAAGGACTGTCCCAGCATTCCAAAATTCCGTAAATTCTGATAAAAAAAAATCTAATGTGAATGGCAATAGGTCCCAATGAAACTTATAGTTCCCAAAGAGAAAGGTATTTTTTATTTCATAGAGCATTTTTGGTTATCTATGTCACGTTAAAAAAGCTACATTTACTGAAGTATTTTATGAAGAGTATTGTAGGTGTTCATTTGGTAATTAATGCAGCAATGAGTTCTTAAGTCGCATATCAAGATATGGACTTGAAATTATTGTTTCCTTGTACAAAAGAAGGAAAAATATCACAAACACACCCACACAGACAAACACGCACACACACACACACACACACACATATATATATATATATATATATATATATATATATATATATATATATATATATATATATATATATATATATATATATACATATATATATATATATATATATATATATATATATATATATATATATATATATATATATATATATATATATATATATATATATATATATATATATATATATATATATATATATATATATATATATATATATATAACTTACGTCAGTTGTTATGAAAATATATAGTATGCTTATTCTAAAGAGTGAAGAGAAAGATTGATGAAAAACAGTGATGAACATGCAGGATTTCGAAAAAGTAAAAGTTGCCCTGACCAAATTTCCATTTTGAGACATGTACAGCAATGCATGGGATACAGAAATCCACTTTTGATACCATTTGATAGTGTGCACCAGCCAATTTTGTGGAGAGTCCTGCGTAATTATGGAATTTCTCTTAAATATGTGAATTTAATCAAGTCTGTTCGTGAGCATAACAAGTGCAAAGTTAATGTTAATGGAGTCTTTTCAAATGAATTTCCAGTGAATAGCGGAGTACTCTAAGGGAATGTGTTGTCACCTATGTTGTTTATCCTCCTCATAGAAATTGTAATGGGTAGAACATTCGGAGATGGTGGAGAATGTTTGGAATGGATTGGTGATAGGAAATTAGCAGATCTAGACTATGCTGATGACGCTATCCTTGTTAGCAGAACGCCACAGGATTGGCAATGCTTGCTTACCTGAATGCATGAAACATCACATGAGGTTAGGCTCAAGATTAATAGAAGAAAGATAGAGATGACGAAAACGGAGCGTGCAATGGAAGATAAAATATCATTGGAAGGAGAATTTATTTAGGAATTATGATCTCCAATACACGGTCATTAGAATTAGAGTTTGGTGAAAGACTGAAAAAAGCATACCAGACAATGGCTAGGTTAAGTAAAATTTGGAAAGCAAATCGCCTGAAATTCAATATAAAAGTCAGACTATAAATCAGTTTAGTGAGATCGGTGTTACTACAGTATATGGACATGAGCCATGGTATGACAATGAACCAATCTCCAATAGATTTAGTAGATTTGAGAACAAAGCCCTGAGGAGGATATTGGGAGTTAAATGGCAGGACAGAATTAGAAATGAAACTATAAGAGAGACTACTCGAGTGCCATATTTGAATGAGATCATGATGATGGGTAGATGGAGATGGTTTGGGCATGCTCTTCGCACTCCCTAAGAGAGAATAGTTCACAAAACGTTTAACTGGGTTCCACAAGGGACTAGAAGAGTTGGAAGACCCAGGCCTATATGGCTGAGGACTATGAAGCGCGAAGTAGATGATGAATGGAGAAGTATTGAATTAAAAGCTCAAGATAGAGATGACAGGTGAAATCTACCCGCGGGCCTTTGCTTCAATAGGTGTAGGAGGAGAGGATGATGATGATGATGATGATATATATATATATATATATATATATATATATATATATATATATATATATATATATATATATATATATATATATATATATATATATATATATATATATATATATATATATATATATATATATATAATTTCTCCTATCACCTATTTAAATTGCCTTTTCATTGAAAACTCTTATCAGTCTGATATGTTGATTATAGTAATAAACGCTTATAAAATTTGAATAATTAATAATTCTAAATCATAACCCCGTTTCATATGTTAACCAAATACTTTCTAGGATTAAATCATCACATGGACAAAATATTGGTTATTTTCCCAGATAATCTTCCTTAATTATACGTTAGGTAAACAACGGATCGAGGATAATCATCATCGATTATTGCATTATGAAGCCTAATTTTGTCATAAACGAATTACTTAACAGTATAAACTATAATTAGGGGGCCATGGCCGCGAGTCTAAACTCTGGGCAATCTGTGTGTGTGTCAGTTTAACTCATTTTGGTACCATTGTATTAAGAGCATAAACTTTCCCATTTCAAATGCATATATTCTTCTTCTTTGAATTGTTCATAGTCCCTCTTCCTCCTTTTGGAACAGAGGGATATTAGGTTATGAGATTTGAAAACCAAAGGATATAGGAAAGGTGTCTAGCTTCAATTCCAGTTTCACCAGAATATATTCTCACCAGAACGTCAGCCGGGAAAGCCCAACAGCCCATTGTGGTGCCCAAACATAGTAGTGGCCTCCCCAGTAAATGGCTTAAACTCATAGTCCCGGGCTGTGATCGATCTGCTGCCATACGAATGATAGGCGAACACGTTACCACTGTACTAGCCAGGAGGCGATATATATCACTGTCGCTTTGCTGTATTTTATTTCACAGTACAAAGTGAAAAAATTATGTCTCATTGTCTTATGCAAACATCACTCTATAAAATGTCTTAATCACTTCTATTAGATTTAATTAAAATAATTCAGTATATTTGGATTTAATTTTCTGATACTCCAATAAAAGTTTAAATGTCTTACATAACTTAATAGGATGAAAGAACAATAAAAAAAAGTCCTATGGACTATATATATATATATATATATATATATATATATATATATATATATATATATATATATACATATATATATATATATATATATATATATATATATATATATATATATATATATATATATATATATATATATACATTATATTGAGTACTCAACCCCTCTTCTCCCCCCTCCAAGCTGTGAACCCCAAGACCTAGGCAATATCTGCTGATATCCAGAAGCCCCCCTTTAACTCTGCCCCATAACCAAGGACGACGATCTTCTGAAGAGGCTTTACTTTCTGCCGCTGGGATCACGAATTAGGGAGGTTTTTAATGGACTACTATGCAATTTTACATAAAAGTAGTCATAATAGCAATTATCATAATGCTGGTAATTTTTTACTTGTTTCATTTCTAGTTTCCGCATATATTCGTTACAAAGATTTTTCAATTTGCTATTCCCTACAATCCTATAAAGAACAAGCCTCATAGTTAAGGATCTTAATAACTTACCGTTAATTCAAGAGCTGTGGTGGCCTGGTGGTAGCGCCCTTGCCTGTTGGTTGCCGAAGTGGGGTTTGAGTCCCACTCAGACTTGTTAGTTCTTATGGTTGCTGCAACCTCACCATCCTTGTGAGCTAAGGATGGGGGGTTCTGGGGGAGCCTGTAGGTCTATCTACTGTGTTATTAGCAAAAAGTTTGGGTGGAGAGGGGGCTTTGGCGCTGATCATATGTAATCTGTCCAGTCGCTAGAGCATTGTTCTGCTTAATAGAGCACTGTCACTGTCCCTTGCCTCCGCTGATCATTACCGGCCTTTTAACCTTTAAACCGTCAACTGTATATAGTAAAAGCCAAGGTCTATATATTTCTATAGACCTTGTTAAAGGCAGTCTTCAAGACCAGTAGTTAAATTAGCGGTAATGAGGATTTATAATTCAGCAACGTTTTACCTACTCCTTCTTCTTCTTCTTCTTCTTCTTCTTCTTCTTCTTCTTCTTTTTTTATTATTATAATAATAATGATTATTATTGTTATTATTATTATTATTATTTATCCTTCGATTCAGGTAGCATGGATGAAAAAAGTGACCAACATAGTCTTGTCGATGGGCGAAGCTGTAATCATCAGGGATCCCCGAATGTCTGTGCAGAGAGAACAAAGATCGACGTGGATTCTCACGATCACCAACGTCACCATCAGGGATCACGGATACTACACCTGCAATATAAACACTCTGTCTCCCACATCGATCCACGGCTTCTTGAACGTTGTAGGTACGTGCGAGCAATTACTTCTTCTCTTGTTGGCGTTATTTGTCTGGCTCTAGTAAATTAATGGTTTCGTGCCTGGATCCCGATATCAAAGTTACGAGTTAAATGCGTTTTCCTGCTTTCTTTGCTGGGCGGTCTTTGTTCGCTGGCGTAGTAGAGTGTTTTGTTTGTTTGTTCTTGAAAATATCTTCTTCCACTGAATTGTCTAGGGTCATTTATTACATAATATAAGGATACGTATAATATGTTACATATGAGAAAGGGATTATACTAATTAAACGAAGAGTATAATAAGTAAAATTCCTATCACACAATATATACAGTAAGTATTATATATATATATATATATATATATATATATATATATATATATATATATATATATATATATATATATATATATATATAAGGATGAAGAGGACAGCAAGAAGACTTCGGATCATCTTACATATTTATTCAACACCAACGTTTCGGGAATCCATTCCCATCATCAGGGCTACATAAAACATGAAATTATGTTTACATTAGAAATTAATTATACATTTTTGCTTAAAATTGCTTTGGTATAAAAAAATATTAAAAAACGGTTAAAAGAATCAAAATACAAAAACCTAAACGGTATATAAAAACATGTGGCTAACAGAGGTCCTTTACAATTATGATGATAAAAACACTTGTGATCAAAATGGAATAAAAAATATACATATATGTAATTGAATGGTCGAACTTACTGTCAAGAGATGTGGCTGAAAACTATAGGAATATTTGAGAAAATTCTTGAAGAAAATGCTTTAACTACGAACAAAAAATAGATCAACAAGGGATGATAGGTAATGGCAGTTAGGCAATATGTAATGGTGTGGAGGTGGTTTGATGGTTTAAGGAAGGGGACAGTTTCTTTATATTGAGAGATTCCAAGAGAAGGAGCGAAAGGCAATCGGATGTTTGGGAAAGAATTTTGAAATGGTTGTATTGTATATGAGTTTTACATGAGTTTGAATGATTTCTTATAGAGGAAAATTCTTGGGATTTTAATACGGAACCAGTGCGATGACTGACACCCCTATGGGAATCGATGCGGACCTTCAGTAATCGTCGGGTAGACCCGATATAGTTTCCAAAATTACATTTTGGACAAGTATACTTGTAAATAACAAAGGACCGCATCAACTCCGGGAGGGTGTCTTTGAACCTGAAAAGTTTGCCAATATTTAAAGGGTTTTTTAATATAAACTTAAAATTCACATATGGGTACAGAGTGCTGAGGGCTGTGGTGAGGTCGTTTCTGAAAAGAGCATTTTTAACATAAGGCAATGATACATACATTAGTTTTTTGGGAACTTCAGGACATTTATATTTAGGCTGAAAAATACCATTAAGAAATTTATTAACAATTTTGTCATAGAGGTGTGAAGGATAACAATAGTATTTAAAATATGTTTTTAAAAATGAAATTTCTTTATGAAAATTATGCCAGTCCGAACATAAGGAATATGCTCTAAATAAAAGGGTTTGAATAGAGTTAATCTTGAATGATTTCGAACAACTGCTAAAAAAATTAAGACCCAAACCAGTGTATGTCTCTTTTCTAAAAATACCTGTAAGAAATCCTCTATTTGAACGTGAAATGTTTATGTCAAGGAATGGCAACTGGTTATCTTTTTCTATTTCCATGGTAAACTTAATGTTTGGGTGAATTCTATTTACATATTCTAAAAACTTGTCAGCATGGGATTTCTCTCTAAATAGCAAAAAAGTGTCGTCAACGTATCTCTTATAGAAACTAGGACGAAATGCTTCCGGACATTGTCCAAGGTATATTTCCTCCAAGTGGCACATGAATAGATTGGCAAATGTAGGACCCAAGGGCGACCCCATTGCCATTCCATCAACCTGTTTGAATAATTTGGTATTAAAAACAAAATGAATATCTATTACTGAAAGTTCAAGGAGTTTTCTGAAACTGTCACATTCATTGTACAACACTTTGTCCCCGCTCGATGGTTTTTATGTTAAGTCACTCTCCGGCTTTACCGACGTCTTGAGTCCTCGGACAAGAAATGGAAGAAGGCCCAACTTGATCACGATTTTTTGCTATATTGTAAGATGAGTAATATTGTGCCTAATTTCATCAAGTTTAAATTATATAGATCTTCACTATATAACTCTGATTTTTATAGAACTGCTACTCAGTCCCTCTTAGACATTGAAATTGATTTTAAATCCAAATCTATCAATAGATTGAAAGGCTCAGTGTCCTCCCTGTCACATTCATTGTACAACACTTTGTCCCCGCTCGATGGTGTTTATGTTAAATCACTTTTAAGTAGAAATATTAAACAATATACCCAAAATATAACACAGGTTCATAAACGTAAACTTTTAAAATCAGGTATTAGTCTGCCAAGATTCCTTTCTCCTAAGGATGTTGTTTTTAATTATTTTGACTACGTTCTGTCTAAAAAAGAAGAATTTTTACTTTCCTTAGGACTTGATTTTTGCCTTCCAAATTTTAAACCAAACTTTTATCAATTTTTTCTACCATTTGAACGGGTTTTTCACTGCATCCGAAATCTTCCTGCACATATTAACTTAGAAGCAACCCAACAGTCAATTCATGATATTGCCCATAGGGTGTTTTCCTCTTTGAAAGCCACCAATTGGTTTCCCTTTTTTAAACAAGATGATTTTACGGTGCTCAAGAAACTCTCAGAAAACAGGAATATTGTTATTTGCAGACCAGATAAAGGTAAAGGCGTTGTTATTCTTAACCACAGTGACTATATCCAGAAAATGAATAATGTTTTATCAGATTCCAGTAATTTTTTAGAAGTTGGTGATCTCCAATATAGCCTAATTTTTAAAGTTGAAGATAAAATAAACCGCACATTAAAACTACTCAAAGATAAAGGTATGTTGTCCGAACAGTCTTATCAATCATTATATAGTTCAGGATCTTCTTTTAGTGTTCTGTATGGACTTCCTAAGGTCCATAAGACTAATGTACCCCTCAGGCCTATTTTAGCAGCTTATAACTCGCCAAATTATCACTTAGCCAAATTCCTAGTTCCTCTCCTTAGTCATTTAACCAATAATCAATTTACTCTTCAAAACTCCGCCAAGTTCATTCCCGAAATACTTGAACAAGATAGTAACTCAATTATGGTTAGCTTGGATGTAGAATCTTTGTTTACTAACGTGCCCCTTCATGAAACAATAGAAATTATACTCAACAAGCTTTTTCCTACCGAAAATACCTTATTCAACGGCTTTGATTCAAACAGTTTCAGAAAACTCCTTGAACTTTCAGTAATAGATATTCATTTTGTTTTTAATACCAAATTATTCAAACAGGTTGATGGAATGGCAATGGGGTCGCCCTTGGGTCCTACATTTGCCAATCTATTCATGTGCCACTTGGAGGAAATATACCTTGGACAATGTCCGGAAGCATTTCGTCCTAGTTTCTATAAGAGATACGTTGACGACACTTTTTTGCTATTTAGAGAGAAATCCCATGATGACAAGTTTTTAGAATATGTAAATAGAATTCACCCAAACATTAAGTTTACCATGGAAATAGAAAAAGATACCCAGTTGCCATTCCTTGACATAAACATTTCACGTTCAAATAGAGGATTTCTTACAGGTATTTTTAGAAAAGAGACATACACTGGTTTGGGTCTTAATTTTTTTAGCAGTTATTCGAAATCATTCAAGATTAACTCTATTCAAACCCTTTTATTTAGAGCATATTCCTTATGTTCGGACTGGCATAATTTTCATAAAGAAATTTCATTTTTAAAAACATATTTTAAATACTATTGTTATCCTTCACACCTCTATGACAAAATTGTTAATAAATTTCTTAATGGTATTTTTCAGCCTAAATATAAATGTCCTGAAGTTCCCAAAAAACTAATGTATGTATCATTGCCTTATGTTAAAAATGCTCTTTTCAGAAACGACCTCACCACAGCCCTCAGCACTCTGTACCCATATGTGAATTTTAAGTTTATATTAAAAAACCCTTTAAATATTGGCAAACTTTTCAGGTTCAAAGACACCCTCCCGGAGTTGATGCGGTCCTTTGTTATTTACAAGTATACTTGTCCAAAATGTAATTTTGGAAACTATATCGGGTCTACCCGACGATTACTGAAGGTCCGCATCGATTCCCATAGGGGTGTCAGTCATCGCACTGGTTCCGTATTAAAATCCCAAGAATTTTCCTCTATAAGAAATCATTCAAACTCATGTAAAACTCATATACAATACAACCATTTCAAAATTCTTTCCCAAACATCCGATTGCCTTTCGCTCCTTCTCTTGGAATCTCTCAATATAAAGAAACTGTCCCCTTCCTTAAACAATCAAACCACCTCCACACCATTACATATTGCCTAACTGCCATTACCTATCATCCCTTGTTGATCTATTTTTTGTTCGTAGTTAAAGCATTTTCTTCAAGAATTTTCTCAAATATTCCTATAGTTTTCAGCCACATCTCTTGACAGTAAGTTCGACCATTCAATTACATATATGTATATTTTTTATTTCATTTTGATCACAAGTGTTTTTATCATCATAATTGTAAAGGACCTCTGTTAGCCACATGTTTTTATATACCGTCTAGGTTTTTGTATTTTGATTCTTTTAACCATTTTTTAATATTTTTTATACCAAAGCAATTTTAAGCAAAAATGTATAATTAATTTCTAATGTAAACATAATTTCATGTTTTATGTAGCCTTGATGATGGGAATAGATTCCCGAAACGTTGGTGTTGAATAAATATGTAAGATGATCCGAAGTCTTCTTGCTGTCCTCTTCATCCTTAAACTTAAGCTTGCCAGAAGCGAAAATGTTACTAATTATATATATATATATATATATATATATATATATATATATATATATATATATATATATATATATATATATATATATATATATATATATATATATATATATATATATACAGAGAGAGAGAGAGAGAGAGAGAGAGAGAGAGAGAGAGAGAGAGAGAGAGAGAGAGAGAGAGAGAGCAGATATGTAGGATTAAAAATAAATTTGAGTAAAATTAAGATAATGTTCAATGAATATGCCGATTAACAAAAAATAAGCGTTATTGACAAACCTCTAGAGATTGTTAATGAATATACGTACTTAGGACAGACAGTAAGTGTTTCCCCATACCATGAGACAAAATATTGAAAGAAGAATAAGCATGGGATTTAGAGCATTGGTAAAAAAAAGTAGATTAGGAAAAGTAAAATGCCACTTTCTCTAAAAAGAAAAATATTTGATTTGATGATCCTACCAGTATTAACTTATGCATAAGAAACCTAGAGCCTTACTGAAGCCCTAGAACATAAGCTAGTTACAACTCAAAGAATTGTGGAAAAAATAAAGATATCAATAACACTAAGAAACAGAAAAAGAGCAACCTGAACACGAGACCAAACTAAATATAGAGGATATTCTAACAAAAAATAAGCAAAAGTAACGAACATCAGCAACGCATATGATGAGAAGGACAGATAATAGATGGATATTAGGAATATGGAAATGGGGCCTTAGAGATATCAAAAGGAGCAAGGAAAGGACTAGAAGGTGATGGATTGACAAACTGAAGAAACTTGTGGTATATATATATATATATATATATATATATATATATATATATATATATATATATATATATATATATATATATATATATATATATATATATATATATATATATATATATATATATGAAAACACACTCACGTATATGATTTATATATATATATATATATATAAAAGCAGAAACAATAAATATGAGTTATGGATTAGCCTCTACATATCGTGAGAAAATTCAGATTGAGTAAAGAGCTAGACAGGGAGACTCCATTTCTCCTAAATTAACTACAGCATGCCTGAGGAAGTCTTAAAAAATATAGATAAGCAAAATGTAAGAGATAACATAAATGGGGGGATACCTTAATAAGTAACGTAGTTATGTTTAGTGAATCATAGGAGGAATTGCAAAAGATGATGGAAGATCTGAATAGAGAAAGCAGAAATGTAGGGCATAATTTTAATATGAGTAAACCTAAGATATTGTCTAATGAAAATGCTGAGAGACAACAAATGGGGGTTATGGTAAAAAGCTTTTGATAAAGAAAACGAAATTATGAAATGTAATATGTCATTCTCTCCAAAGAGAAAAGTATTTGATTAGATTGAACTACTAGTATTAATTTATTCTTCCGAATCTTGGAGAATTTTGGCCATCTTTGCCATGGAGCATAAGCCAATAACAACTTATAGAGTAATGGAAAGAATGATGATGGGAATAGTCCTAAGAGGAAGATAAAGAGCAACGTGGATCCGATTTTTATCGATTATCCCAATCCTTTCTAAATAAGTTTGTTCCTTGGGGTAGAGACGTACATGGGCTCTTGCTAGTGTCATCAGGTGGTGAGTGGTCTTTTTCTCTCCACTGTTCTAGGTTGTCTAACTGTCCAGGGATCATAGCGGAGGTGGTTTTCATCGTTCTCTTCTTTATATTTTCGGGTGCAATGCTGGACAATATGTAGAGTACTGGAAGGGGTGTTGGTCCTAAAGCACTAGTAATTATACAATTTGCTTTATTGAGTTTGGCGTCAACTTTATGGAAATAACATGGCCTTTCCCAGAGTGGTGAGCAGTATTCGGCAGTGGAGTAGTTGAGTGGCAGAACTGTTTTTCTTAGAATTTGAGGGTTTGTTCCCCAATTTGATTGGTAAGTTCACCAAGGAGCTTATTTTGGGTTAAGCATCTTCTCCTTTACTTTCCTTACATTTTCTCTTTTAAAAATAATATTTGCTGTAGATAGACAGGGAAGGTATAATTCTTCAGTTTCTTATCATTCTATGAGATGTTCAATTCCCCTTTTGCCTGGTATTTTTTAGATGGAAAGCACATAGCTCTTTTTTTTGGGGGGGGGGGGGGGGGGTGGGGGGAATAAAAGGGTTTGCTTGCAGTATTCATTAATTTTTTTTTAAAAACATCAGATGATTTGCTCTCAAAGGTAACAAATGAATCCGACTGGTTGGTTGGCACAGATCCTTTACATATATACATCTATGGATATCTCTAAACTTTGATTCATCAATGGTATGAATGTTGAAAAGCATCGGGGCCAACACAGGCCTCTGTGAGAGATATTTCTTCTTTTTTTTTGCTTTACTTACCGCCCATTTCAACAAAGAAAAGTCTGTTACTCAGAATTGACTGGATGATATGTACAATGCTCCGTTGCGAATGGCTTTGGGAAGTTTCAAAAGAAACAACCAGTGGTTCACAGAGTCATAGGATGCTGTTAGGTCAACAATTACTGCCCCCTTTTTTCTGAAGCGTAAAATCATAGTCCATATGCTGAGGGATCAGCAAGATCTAACTGCCCTGGAGCCAGCCTGGTCTAGTGTCAGTTGTTCTTCGACTGTGGAAGCTTTATGTATACTGTGTTTGTGTGTGTGTGTATATATATATATATATATATATATATATATATATATATATATATATATATATATATATATATATATATATATATATATATATATATATATATATATATATATATATATATATATATATATATATATATATATATACATGTATATATATATATATATATATATATATATATATATATATATATATATATATATATATATATATATATATATATGTGTGTGTGTGTGTGTGTGTGTGTGTGTGTGTGTGTGTGTGTGTGTGTATGTGTGTGTTTGTATAAAAGTGCTAGAAGGAAATCAGGAGCTCTTTTGTGCTTTGCTAGAATTAAAGAATGTTTATGATGGAATCACACGAGAAATTATGTTCTGGTGCTTGGGGAAGAGGAACTTCGAAGAGAAGTTGATTAGAAGGGTTGAGATGGAGTACACAAAAAGGAGGACAAAAGTAATAACATGGGTTGGGGAACCAGAAGCCTTTGAAGTTAGTGCTGGCTTACACCAAGTGCCAGCCTTAAACCCATTTTCAATTGTGCTGGTGTTGGATGTGTTAAGTGCAGAGAATGGAAATGAAGAGTTGCAGGATTTGCTATGTGCAAACAATTTGGCGATTATCACTGAAAATGAGGAGGACTTTCAGACAAGGGTTTTAGAGTAAAAATAGCCTTGAGAGAGAGAGAGAGAGAGAGAGAGAGAGAGAGAGAGAGAGAGAGAGAGAGTGTGTGTGTGTGTGTGTGTGTAAATCTTAGGTAATGGTTAGCAGTAAAGAAGTTAGGAACACGAAATACATATGTGAAACTAGTGGCTTGGGTAAAATAATTGGAAAAATTTAGATACTTGAAAACTATTATATATCCTCATCATTATTATTATCGGCCATAGCAAGTCCACTGCAGGATAAATGTCTCAAGTATATCCTTCCACTCACGTCTATTATCTATTATCTCTCGTTTTCATAATATGTCCGGTCAGTGTCCATTTCTTTTTATTACATGCTGTTAGAATATTTTTTACTTTAGTTTGCTCACATATCCACTATTGCTTTTTTCTGTTTATTTAGTGTTATTCACATCATTTTTATTTCCATAGCATTTTGAGTTGCAACTATCTTATGTTCAAAGGTTTTAGTAAGTCTCAAAGTTTCAGATGCATAAGTTATCACTGGTAAGATCATATGAATAAATATTCTTTTAAGACCAAGTGGCATTTTAATTTTCGTAATCTCTTTTTGTTTACTAGAAGTTCTCCATCTCTTGCTTATCCTTCTTTTAATTTCGGTCTTTTGTCGTGGGGAAACATTTACTGTCAGTTCTAAGTACTGATATTCATTAAGGATGTCTGAGGGTTAGTCTATAACTTTATCTGTTGTCTCTGGAAATATTTTCTCATCTCTTTCATTTCTTACTATAACTCACTAAATATAATAATAATGATAATGATTATTATTATTATTATTATTATTATTATTATTATTATTATTATTATTATTATTATTATTATTATTATTATTATTATTATTATTATTATTATTATTATTATTATTATTAGCTAAGCTGGTGCCCTAGATGAAAAATCAGGATTCTATAATCCCAATGGCTCCAATAGGGAAAAATAGTCAGGTAAGAAAAGGAGATGAAAAATGAATAAACTACGACATAGGTAATAAACAATTAATATACGATGTTAAAATATAGAAAATAATATCAAAATAGATCTTTCATATAAAAACTTTAAAGAGAGACTTATGCCAGCCTCTTCAACATAAAAACATTTGCTGCAAGCTTGAACTTTAGAAATTACACCGGTTTAACTGGCCGAATAGGAAGATCACTTCACATTTTGGTCATGGCTGGAATAAAAACTTCAGAATACTGTGTAACATTGAGCCTTCTGATAGAGAAGGGACGATTATTAGAATTAACTCCATACACAATATTAAAAGTAGGATGGCACTGCTTGCGAAGCTCTGAATATAAAGGATGATTAGAGTTGTGAAAAATCTTATGTAACATGCATCATGGACTAA
Source organism: Palaemon carinicauda (assembly GCF_036898095.1). Classification (NCBI taxonomy): domain Eukaryota; kingdom Metazoa; phylum Arthropoda; class Malacostraca; order Decapoda; family Palaemonidae; genus Palaemon; species Palaemon carinicauda. The sequence goes on along the minus strand of NC_090743.1, from coordinate 98,052,183 downwards.
CTGATCGATGGTGCCAGAGGTTAAATATCCAGATCAAGAATAAAATCATTAATGGACTGTTAGTTCTTGTCCAACAAATTAAGAGGAGATACAGCAGCCGAAGACCTGTCAGGAGAGCAATAGTGGAAACAAGGCAAAATGAAAGAATTATTACACTTCATCAGGGTAGATTGATTACTGAAAATCTTAAAAGACTTTCTCAATAAGCCAATATCAATGCTGAGATCTGGATATCAAGGAGCCATTGTCCTTAACCTACTGATAATATTATACTTTGAGTTTTGTTAGTGCTTAACTCTATTCCCCCTAATTTGCAGTTTGAATTAATGTTAACTAGTTCTCTATTACGGGATTCACCATCCCCAGATCTACATTCAGAAGACAGAATTAAAACAAAGAAAGAAGCATCCTCTGCATATGCAACAATCTTAATTTTAGACCACATTTGTATATAATATGGAAAACAATGGCCCAAGAACAGTACCCTAAGAAACACTAGATATCACATTCTTTTCATCCCTATGGCTCCCATCAACAACATCTCTTTGTAATCTTTCACTAAAACAAATCAATAATGATAGTAAGAAAAGACCCTCTTACTCCCACTGTTTGAGTGTGAAAACAAGGGGCTTGTAGTTAACACATTCAAAGGGAGAAATGAAATCAAGAACAGTCATTTAAGCTTCCTGACCACACGCAAGGAATCTTTTTACAGCATTGGAGATTGTAGAAAGGACATCAGAGGCTCCTATTTAGACCTTTTGTCAAAAGATGTTCAAAAACTTTAGCTAATATGGTATCTACAGAATTTTTGCAGTAATCCGCTGGACTTGTGCTGCCACAAACATATGTACATAATGGAGTAAAATTACCAATTCCCTAACAAGAACTTTCAAAAAATACCAGGTAATTCATGAGCTAAGAAATCAGCTCTCTTTATAGAAAACAAAGAAAAAATACCATGTGGCTCTACACCTCAATGGGGATCATGGTCTATCAAGAGAGCTTTAATTTAATCGGACTGAAAAGCTCAAATACCTAGTTCAGCCTCAGGAAAACAATAATGAGGAAGCTTGAGTTTCACATTACTCGGCCTACTGACAAACACATCCACCAAAAGATAACCTCTGCAAATCATAATTTGTTTAAGTACTCCCCATTAATGTTAATTCCTACATTTTCCCAATCCAAATTCTTACAAACTCCTTTTCGGATTTCTGTACTTCTTGAATATATATTTTCAAGTATTCTATTATAGGATTCATCTATTCCTAGCCTTTGAAGTGCTTTCGTTACTGCTAAATTTTTGACAGAATTAAAAGCTTTCTAATAGTCTATAAATGCCATATATATTGGTTTATCATACTCAGTTGATTTTACCATTAGCTTGTTAATTACATGGATATTTTTAGTTGTTGAAACCCTGCCTATTCCCTTGGTTGATTAAAGTCTAGCTGTTTTTCTATTCCGCCGAATATAATCTTTGTAAATATTTTTTTTATATTACTCGGAGTAAATTTATATCCGATCGTTTGTTTCTCCCTTTTTATGAAATAGTTTATTGATAAAGTTTTCCAAGTTTTAGGTACAGAGCATTCTTGCTGACACTTTTTGTCAAGTTCAGAGTTTACTACTATGAGATCTACTGTATATATTATTAAGTCATCTTCTCCTGCTGCTTTGCTTCTTTTCATGCCTTTTAATGCTTTCTTTACTTTTCCCACTGTTACTTTCGGTAAAAGCCCAATAGTTTCATCATTTATATTAGCAAAGTTATTTCTTATATCCTATAATACTATTGTATAGCATTAAATAGAAATCCTCTTCATTTTTTATCAATCCATTTATTTTGTTGATATTTCCATCTCCACATTTAAAGCTAATATCAGTTTGTAAGCTGTTCCAAGTTTTCTTTCCTTTAACTTGATGTTTTTTCCTCTCTAGTAATTCCTGAATTTCGGTCTCATTACGTTTACGAATGTTTGAATTTGTTAGTTTGTTTATTTTTTTTGGATACTTTTGTTAATTCTATTAAATCTCACCTTAATTTCAAAATCATTTCCAATCTTGTATTCAACAGGTATTTGGATTTTTTTTCTGATAGTTTTTCTTGATCTTGTTTAGAAATTTTTCCACATATCTCTCGTTTTGATTCATATAGAACTTTTTTAAAATGATTATTAAATTTCTATTTACTCGCTTCCTTTACATCAAGTAGCTAAGAGTACTTATTTCGCATTGATAAACTAACTTTCTCTTATTACGGGAGTGTTTATATTTATTTTTAAATATTTTTTTTTTCATTTTTTCCCTAGACTCAAGTAAATTCTATTTTCTACTATTATATGGTCGCTTGACTTCAACTTCTCTAACACTGGTGCATTTTTAACTAAATTTACTATTTCACTGAGACTTTAATCTAATTAATTTTCCGAGTCTTCAGATGTATGTATGTATGTATATATATATATATTTATATATATATAGATATATATATATATATATATATATATATATATATATATATATATATATATATATATATATATACATATATATATATATATATATATATATATATATATATATATATATATATATATACTTTATATATGTGTATATATATATATATATATATATATATATATATATATATATATATATATATATATATATATATATACATATATAAATATATTTATATATATATATACATATATATATATATATATATATATATATATATATATATATATATATATATATATATATATATGTATATATGGATATACTTTATATATGTGTACATATATGCATATATATATATATATATATATATATATATATATATATATATATATATATATATATATATATATATATATATATATATATTCATCATCATCTCCTCTTAAGCTTATTAACGCTAAGGCCCTTGGTAGATTCACCAGTCATTTCTATCTTGAGCTTGCAAATCAAAGCTTCTCCACTCATTATCTCCTACCTCACGTTTCATAAGACTTAGCCACGTAGGCCTCGGTCTTCCAACTCTTTTAGAGCCTTATGGAATCCAGTTGAAACTCTTGTGAATTAATCTCTCTTGTGAAGGGCAAAGAGCATCCCCAAACCATCTCCATCTACCACTCACCATGATCTCAACCACATAGGGTACTTAAGTAATCTCTCTTATAGTTTCATTTTTAATTCTGTCCTGCCATAAATTTAACTCACAATATATTTTTGAGGTTTTTGTTCTCAAATCTACCAAATCTGTCGGATATTGTTTTATTGTCATACAGTAACATCAATCTTCTTCCACTGATGATTATGTAGATGATTGTTACATTGAATATCAGGTGATTTGATTTCCAACTTTTACTTACCCAAGCCATTGTGTTTTTTTTTTCTTTTTTTTTTTTCTCCAATCAATTCTAATTCTAAAGACCGTGTATTGGAGATCATAGATCCTAAATACTTTAATGATTATACTTCATTAATCCTTCTCCTTCCCATGATATTCCCTCTTCCATTGCTTACTCCGTTCTCTTCATCTGTCTTTCCTCCACTAATCTTGAGCCTAAGCTCGTGTGATAATTCTTGTATTCTGGTAAGCGAGCATTGCAAATCCTGTGGTGTTTTGCTAATGAGAACAATATAATCAGCATACTCTAGTTCTGCTAATTTCTAATTACCAATCCAGTCCAATCCTTCTCTACGATCGTCGACTGTTCTACATATTACAAAAACCTAATATATATTTACTGTATATAAAATCATTTATGTATAGAATTATATATTGTATATAACAGTACGCCTATATATACAGTATATATATATATATATATATATATATATATATATATATATATATATATATATATATATATATATGCATATATATATATATATACATATATATATACATATATATATATATATATATATGCATATATATATATATATATATATATATATATATATATATATATATATATATATATATATATATATATATATATACATATATATATATATATATATATATATATATATATATATATATATATATATATATATATATATATATATATATATATATATATGTAAGCATATATGTACACAAATGTATATATATACACACACTTATATATTTGTATGTATATATATCTATATATATATATATATATATATATATATATATATATATATATATATATATATATATATATATATATATATATATATATATATATATATATATATAGATAGATAGATAGGTATACATATATATTTACACAGTATATATACAAATATTTTATATATATATATATATATATATATATATATATATATATATATATATATATATATATATATATATATATATATATATAATCATAGACAATGTAAAAACAGTAATAGGAGAATAAACTGCATCCATATTTCCTTTGAAATCATTATCAAATACGAAACAGGAACTGAAACTGGATAGGATTTCTAGTTTTTTTATCAAGTAATATTAATTTACAATTAATATTATTTTAATTTGTGATTAATGTAACCTTGATTAGAGATCTGAAATTAGTCAAAAGATTCTATCTCTTTTATTGTTAATTCAATTTGAATTTAATTCATGACTCGTTGATAATTTTTGTTGTTTGTTCAAGATATAGATTTGTTTATATTTTCATTATTTACCAGTTACTATTTTTACTATTTTTTTACTGATTTAAATTCTTTTCAGTCTAATGATTAAATATATGATTTTTTTTATTGTCTTTATGGCAAAAGAAAAGTTATAATACCCCATGATAATTGCAAATGTTAAAAAAAAAATATATGCCTACGTTTATGTTGAATATTACAGAAGTAAATGCAAATATATATTTTACTGTAAAAGCAATAAAGATTTTTTTTTATATTAGAATCTATATAGAGAAGATATTTTTTTTATATTAGAATCTATATAGAGAAGATTTTTTTTTTATATTAGAATCTATATAGGGAAGATATTTTTTTTATATTAGAATCTATATAGAACAGTCAATGAAATAGTGTACAGCCTACAGACACTGTGAGTAGAACTTAAAAAGCATAAGTGGAGGGGGAGTTAATCTTTGGGATTCACATAAAAAAAAGGTAAAATGTAAAGACCTGTTGCAAACTAAAGCTGACCTCTCAGTGGTTATGCTGAATACTACTGAACCACCTCAGCATAAGAAAGGCTGATCAATACAGTATCTATACGTACAATTTTACAAAGGAAAAGTACTCCTCTTGATACAATATTTTTCATACTGCTACTTTCATTGATGGTTTTATACTTATCAAAACAGAATTTGTAGGAAAAAAATACCTTTTTTATTATGTAACTTCCGACGAGGAAAAAAGAATCATATAGCCTTTAATAAAAGGTGGAGGCTAATTGCTTCATTTCATTAACAATTGGCGTGCGGTAAAAAAAGTATCAATGTTTGGAGCACGTTTTTGCATATTTTATTTGATACTTTTGTTATTAAAGCTTGCGTATGTATTACTTAAGACATTTAATATTTTATTTGTTGTATTCACTAAAGACTGAGTAAGAAGTATATTCTTCTCCCGGAAGAAAAACTATATTTCTCTCCAGAGGAGAATATAGAATGTATATATATATATATATATATATATATATATATATATATATATATATATATATATATATATATATGTATATATATATATATATATATATATATATATATATATATATATATATACATATATATATATATATATATATATATATATATATATATATATATATATATATATATATATATATATATATTCTCAGCATCATAATCAGCCGTTATTAATCCAATGCAAAACAAAGGCCTCAGACATGTCCTACCACTTGAGTATGTTTAAGATCTTTCTATGCCATTCCACACTCACAAACGTTCTTAGTTTGGCTATACATCGTCTCCTCTTCCTTCCCCTGCTTCTTTTGTAATCTCCAAAGACCCTTTGTGTTATTCTTAATGTCCATCTATATATCCCCATTATATTTCCTGCCCATGTCCATTTCTTTTTCCTACCTGTTGTTAGATTATCATCTATTTTAGTTTGCTGTCGTATCCGTGTTGCTCTTTTTCTGTCTCCTAGTGTTATTCCCATCAGTAGTCTTTTCATAACTCTTTGAGTTGTAACCAACTTATATACTAAGGCTTCAGTAAAGCTTTATGTTTCTAAAGCATAAGTCAAAACATGTAAGGCCATCTCATTGAATACTTTTCTTTTTAGAGAAAAAGGGCATTTTACGTTTCCTAATCTCATTTTGTTTATCAAATGCTCTCCATCCTATGCATATCTTACTTTTAATTTCAATCTCGTGTCCTCGGGAAACACTTGCTGTCTATTATAAGAATGTATATTCATTAACAAACTGTAGAGATTTATCTAAAACTCTTATTTGTTGTCTCTACATTTTCATTGGACATTGTCTTAGTTTTACTCATATTTATTTTCAGTCCTATATTTCTGGTTTCTTGTATAAAAATTTGTGATTCCTTCAATGGTATGTATATATGTATATACTTACAGTATATATTTATATATATATATATATATATATATATATATATATATATATATACATATATATATATATATATATATATATATATATATATATATATATATATATATACTTACAGTATATATATATATATATATATATATATATATATATATATATATATATATATATATATATGTGTGTGTGTGTGTGTGTGTGTGTAAATATATGTATGTATATATAAATATATATATACACACGCACACACATATATGTGTGTATATATATACACATACTATATATATATATATATATATATATATATATATATATATATATATATATATATATATATATATATATATATATATATATATGTGTGTGTGTGTGTGTGTGCGTGTGTATATATATATATTCATTAATATACATATATATATATATATATATATATATATATATATATATATATATATATATATATATATATATACATGTATATGTATATATATATATATATATATATATATATATATATATATATATATATATATATATATATATATATTATACTGTATGTATATACATATATACAGTATATATACATATATATATATATATATATATATATATATATATATATATATATATATATATATATATATATATATATATATATATATATGTGTGTGTGTGTGTGTGTGTGTGTGTGTGTGTGTGTGTGTGTGTTACTATCTATCGCTGGCACTCGTGATTTTAATTTATGTAAATATCTACCAAAAGGGCATTTAATATAGAATTTTACTTTTGCGAATGGATATCCACTGGAAATTCTTTCATGATAAATGCATCTAGCTGGTAAGGACTCGAACCTAAGCCTTTGAGTTGAAACAATGCTAGCAGTGTCTCTATCTTTCTTGATGGCTCGGCTGGTAAGAGTCATTACTGGCATTATTTCAACCCAGAAGCAAATGTTTCTCTTTTTTGCCCAGTCAGAAATACTCATCATAAATGAGTTCAACAATAAATGACATTGTGGTTGATATTAACGTACACACACATACTAACACACACACTTATATATATATATATATATATATATATATATATATATATATATATATATATATATATATACAGTATATATATATATATATATATATATATATATATATATATATATATATATATATTTATATATATAATTGTGTGTGTATATATATCTGTATATATAAATATTTGTATATATATACAAATATATATGTATGTATGTATATACCTACATATCTATATATGCTTAAATATATATATATATATATATATATATATATATATATATATATATATATATATATATATATATATATACATATATATATATATATATATATATATATATATATATATATATATATATATATATATATATATACACACATTCAGCAAATGTGTATACATATATGTATGTGTGTCTACATGTTTGTGTTAATGTGTAACGGAAGGCGTTTTATCTTCTATAAAGCTCCAGAAGGAAGGTAATTGAAAGCAGAAACTTAAAAAGTTTTCACCACACATATTACGCTTAACCTAGCTTTTGGGAAGCCATCTTTCCTATTATCAAGGCCAACCTATGATCATTAACAGGAATGCGTCGACACTAATTTGTAAAATCTTGAAAACGAAATTTTTTCGATTAGAGTAATATTAAATACATTAAAATAACGATGATATTTATATCACCAAGGCAAGAATTTCTGATATTGTAATAAAAGCAAATACATATAAAAATAATCCGGAATAAGGTAAAATAATTAATAAAACATACCATAAAAATAACCTAAAATATAATAGAATAATTTACTTGATACAATAAAAACGCAAATGAAAAAATCAACAAAAGGAAGCAAATTACCGAATAAGGTCAATAACTAGAAAGAAAGAAAAGGTTTGGGAGGATTCAACGTCAGATCGTTTACACAGTATTAAGATTAGCGCAAAGATTATATGTAAAGGAATATAGGTAGTTTATTAAAGGATAGTTCTTTAATAAAAAGTGGCTTGAGGGAAGGTAAGGAATAGCTAGTAGGTGCTTGCACTAAAATTTTAAGATTAGAATAATTAATATTTGGCTTGCATGCATAAGGGGGATTAAGGATAGAGGAAAATTTATTTTTATTAAATTTATATCTTGTTTGATGATTGACATCAAGCATCGGTTTAAGCAACTGACAAAAGTTCCCCGATCAGCAGATGGAAGAGTATGAGTTACGCTTTTTGTCTTTGCCGTGATCAGTATCAGGTATTCTTCTCTCACTGTTATCCTGGACTTTCATGTGTCCTCGTTTACGTTGCTGGGTCTGCCCCTGGGACAGCAATATTATATTTTTTGTTGTTGCTATGAATCACTGGAGCATCCGGCCAGACTCGATACCCTGGCTAGGCAAGAGGTCAGTCGGGATTTATCTCTTAATATGGCAACAAACCTTGAACAGGTGCCATGGTGGCAGACAATCTTGATTTAAAGTGGTCCTTTATGGACGTCCACATTTACATATGTAAGAGGAATTCCATGATAATGGAGGGCTCTCCACAAAATTTGCCGGTGCACACTATCAAAGGCTTTTTCTTAGTCCACAAATGCCATCGAAAGGGGATTTCTATATTCTACTCATCGCTGTAAATGTCTCAAAATGGAAATTTGGTCAGTCCAACTTCTACGTTTTCGAAATCCTGCTTGTTCATCCCTCAGCTTTTCATTAATCTTTCTCTCCAGTCTCCTTAGAATAAGCATACTTTATATCTTCATAACAACTGACGCTAGTGTTATGCCTCTGTAATTATTGCAATCAGTCAGATCTCCTTTTTTTCTATTTTCACAGACACTCCTAACTCTAATTCATCAGGTTTTGCCTCTTCATACCACATTCTACAAAATAATCTAGTAAGTAATCTGAGAGTCACTTAATTTTCGGCCAGTATCATCTCAGCAGTTATTCCATCGTATCCTGGGGTTTTCCATTTCTTTAGTTTTTGAGGATAGCTTCGACTTCAAACATACCGAATTCATTCATGGGCACATTAATGTCTTCATCAGCTTCAGGTATATCAATCAAATTATTCCCTTCATATGTTCTTTTCATAGCCTCACTAGTGTTTCATCCAACGTTGTATTTCTTCATCTTCTGATGCTATAACAGAGCCATCTCTTTTTGATGAGTATATGCTTCTTCATCTTTGCCCCCATAGAGATTTCATTAATAATTCACTGAACAATTATTACACTATAGCCACTTAATGAATTCACAGCTCTGTCAGTCTCATCTGTTTTACCGTCTAAATAATCTCTCCAGGCATTCCTGACTTTTCTTTTAACCTCACTGTCAATCCTGGAAAACTTAGCATGCTTTACCTTGTAATTTTCATCACTTCCTCAAAAACATTCAACAATTTTTGTCTTTGTTTCCTTTTTGTAGTATCCCACGTATCATTTGATATCCATGGCTTTCTCCATGTAACTGCTTTCCCAAGACTTCACCATCACCTGACTGATATATGTTCTTAATATCGCATAATTCTTCATTAATTGTCTGTTCTTCGTCTCTTAAGTCTCTAGGGCTGCAACTCGATTCCTACATATATATATATATATATATATATATATATATATATATATATATATATATATATATATATATATATATATATATATATATATATATATATATATATACATACATATATATATATATATATATATATATATATATATATATATATATATATATATATATATATATATATATATATATATATATATATATATATATATAGGGAAGGATTCGAATCTCTGCCCAGCCAGAAGCTATTACCATAAATGAATTCCAGTGGATATATATTCCCAAGGTAGAATTCAGTATCAAATGCCATTGTGGTTGATATTTTCACACACACACACACACACACATATATATATACATATATGTATATATATATATATATATATATATATATATATATATATATATATATATATATATATATATATTTATATATTGCATAGACAATGTGGCGTTCAAAAATCGCCCTCCAGATAGTTTTTTGAATACCAGGAAAAATGCATTCACGTTTCTCCATTTTTTATTTGGTATCGACACGTGTTTTGAATCACTTTGTGACCCCTCTTCTGGACTACATTGAGTTATGGAATTCCACTTTATTATAAAGGCTACGATGGTGAAAATTTTTTATACAAAATATTTGGAAACTTTAGATTCTTTGAAATATATATATATATATATATATATATATATATATATATATATATATATATATATATATATATATATATATATATATATATATATATATATATATATATATATATATATATATGTTAATTAAGGATCAATTTATATTTTTAAGTACATAATTGATTTTTTACAAGGCTTTACAGAATTTCATAACGCTTACGATTCCATTGACGTCATTTATTCAGGAACGTCATCTCTTGGTCAAAACAGACTAATTCATGAAGCTTATACTCTCCCTGAGAAATTATGTTTGTATCTGCATTGATTTCGGAAACGACTCCACAATTCTGACCATCCTATGCATTCAGATCTTCCTGATTAGTACGATCGTGTTCCTAATACTAGGTATGCTGATAATTCTAATAGTCATATATTTTCCATCATTAGGCTCAATACTATAAAGTATTCTAGAAGTTTAATTTCTATTACTATTCTCTTACACTAGATATACTCAGCAAACAATTAATCTTGTGATTTAAAAGCGTTTAGTTTCTTTTTGCGTTTCAAATTTACAACTGATTTCTATAGAGTTGCCTCGACAATAACATACTAAATTCCCAAATTTATTTCCGCAATCAGGATTATTGTCTTTTCTCAAAGTTCTGCACGCTACATTTCTTGCTTCTAATTTTCTATTAATATCCTCCCTCTCTTCTCATCCTCCATCTACTACCTTGACAGGTAGTAGGTTGGCCAGCGCACCAGCAAACCGTTGGGATACTACCGCTAGAGAGTTATTGGGTCCTTTGACTGGCCAGACGGTACTACATTGAATCCTTCTCTCTGTTGGCCAACCTACTACCTGTTAAGGATAGAAGAGAGACTTTAGCTGCAATAACATCGAATAGTCTGGACTATTTTTTACATATTCCCCTCTATCCTCACACACCTGACAACACTGAGATTACCAAACAATTCTTCTCTCAAGGGGTTTACTACTGCACTGTAATTGTTCAGTGGCTACTTTCCTCTTATTATTATTATTATTATTATTATTATTATTATTATTATTATTATTATTATTATTATTATTACTTACTAAGCTACAACCCTAGTTGGAAAAGCAAGATGCTATAAGCCCAGGGGCCCCAACAGGGAAAATAGCCTAGTGAGGAAAGGAAACAAGGAAAAATAAAATATTGTAAGAATGTAACATTTTAATAAATATTTCCTATATAAACTATGAAAACTTTACCAAAACAAGAGGAAGAGAAATGAGGTAGAATAGTGCGCCCAGGTGTACCCTCAAGCAAGAGAACTCTAACCCAAGACAGTGGAAGACCATGGTACAGAGGCTATGGCACTACCCAAGACTGGAGAACTATGGTTTGATTTTGGAGTGTCCTCCTAGAAGAGCTGCTTATCATAGCTAAAGAGTCCCTTCTACCCTTACCAATAGGAAAAGTAGCCACTGAACAATTACAGTGCAATAGTTAACCCCTTGGGTGAAGAAGAATTGTTTGGTAATCTCAAGTGTTGTCAGGTGTATGAGGACAGAGGGGAATCTGTAAAGAATAGACAAGACTATCCGGTGTAGGCGTAGGCAAAGGAAAAGTGAACCGTAACTAGAAAGAAGAATCCAATGTAGTACTGTCTGGCCAGTCAAAGAACCCAATAACTCTCTAACGGTAGTATCTCAAATGGTGACTAGTGCCCTGGCCAATTTACTTCCTGTTAAGGATAGAAGAGAGACTTTAGCTACAATAAGTAGCTCTTCTAGGAGAAGGACACTCCAAAATCTAACCACATTCCTCTAGTCTTGGGTAGTGCCATAGTCTCTGTACTATGGCCTTCCACTGTCTTAGGTTATAATTCTCTTGCTTGAGGGTATAATCGGGCACACTGTTCTGTCTTGTTTCTCTTCTTGTTGTTTTGTTGAAGATTTTATAGTTTAAATATGATATATTTATCCCAATGTTGTTACTGTTCTTAAAATATTTAGTTTTTATTGTTAATTACGTTTCTTATTTCCTTGTTTCCTATCCATACTGGCCTATTTTCCCTGTTGGAGCCCCTGGGCTTGTAGTATCCTGCTTTTCTAACTTGGGTTGTAGCTTAGCAAGTAATAATAATAATAATAATAATAATAACAATAATAATAATAATAATAATCTATTATATTTAATATCAAATATTGATATAAACTGATAACTTTCGTGTTACGCTAACCTAATTACCATTCATTTACTTTGTTTATTGTCTTATTTTTACTGTACCTTCACAACATCGCTTCTGCTCTCCTTTACATCAAAATGTCAAATTTTATCAAAATTGCATTCTCTGACATAGTATTGCTGGGGTGTAGACATAGTACAGTATTATTGGTGTGCAGCAAATGTAAAAAATATTGCTGGATTTGGAAAGCCTCTGTGGAAATTAAAACATTCATGCGAAATTCTCAATTATTTTTCGTTTCTAATTACTATTCCCAAACAGTTCTGATATTATCACCCATCCACAATCCATCAACGATTCATTGTCTTATGCTATATCTTTGCATCTGCATATACTGTTATTTTTTATGACTTTCTTCGTCTTCTTTCCCACAGTCATACGTACATTAAGCGGTCAGTTGCCGGATGCACCCTCTTAAAACCCTTCTATAAAAGGCACCCTCTCCATAAAAACCTCTTCTCTCCATATCATCCTTCACCGTATCTCACCATCTAATTCTCGGCCTTCTTCTCGATCTTTTCTCCTAAACAGGTTCCCCCCAAGCCTCCTCACTCCCTCCCCACCATCCATTCTCAACATGTGTCCCCACCATCTAAGTCGTGACACTCTTATCCCACTGTAATTTGTACAACCCCAGTCATTCTTCTAATTTTATCCTTTTCCAATATTTCAATCAGTAATTTTCCTATAATCCACCTTAACATTCTCATCTCTGTTCTCTCGAGCTTTGCTTCCGCTTTTTGTCTTAAAGACAACGTTTCCGATACATACGTTGACACTGCTCTTATTACTGTGCTAAAGATTTTGTCTTTCAGCTTGATTGACATTTTTTTTTTTTTACCACAAACCACTCATGCTTCTTCCCTCATTATATCCAGGGTGCTTTTATCCTATTCTCAACTTCAGCCTCACATCCTTCCTTCTGACTTATAGTAGAACCCAAGCATCTACATTGTTCCATCTGTTTTATAATCCTCTACTTTCATCTAGGCTATCCTGTACCTACCTTTATTACTGCTAACCATACTTTTAATCTTATCTACATTTACCTTCAAGCCACCCCCTCTCCAGTCTCTTGCCACTATACTATCCTTCTCTGTAAGTCTTCCTTATTTGCAGAAATAATCACCAAATTATCTGCATATAGCAACTCCCACAACTCTTCATTTCTGATTCCTTCACTTAACACATCCAAGACCAGCACCAATGAAAATGGGGTAATGCTGGCCCCAGGTGTAATACATCTCTAACTTCAAAGATTTTTGTTTCCCCAAAAGCTGTTATTACTTTTGTTATTGTTTCTTTTGTACATCATTTCTTCCATTCTGACCAACTTCTTTGGGACTTCCCTCTTCCACAAGCAACAAAATATCACTTCCCTTGGTGTTCTATCTTATTCCTTCTACAGATCTACAAAAGTAGACAAGACCTTCTGGTTTCCGTCTAGTCCCTTTTCATGTAGCTGCCTTACTATAAAGATAGCATACACAGTACCTCTCCCCATCCTGAATCCATACAGTACTGCTGTTTACCACTTTTTACAATCTCTCACATTCTTTCAATAACTTTCACACTCTGCTCTGTTAGTTTAATTTCCCTTCTGTCACCACAATCTGCTTAGATATAGATACGATTAGACTCTCCTTCCAGTTTTTAGGCATTATTTTCTATTATCATATTGCCCTTATTAAACCCAGCATTTATTCTTCCCTCTCTGTAGATAGTACCATAACTATTTCAATTCGAAACTGATTGACCTGGTTCTTTAACATTCATCATTTTACTCCCTGCCAGTTTCACTATTGTATCACGTATATCCATCACTTCCCCCTCCATCCATTTTGCTTCTCATAGCTCCTCTCTTATTTTCAGTATTAGACAGTTGTTTTAAATATTCTCTCCATCTCCTCTATATATCTTCATCGTAATGCAATATATTTCCGTCTGTATCCCTGATGACTGCCATTTTCCCAAAATCCCGTCTCTGCATTTTCTTCAAGTTGGAAATTTATCATCTTCCAAATTCACACTATACTTATCTCTTATATGGTAGTCTTCCTTTATAAATTTTTTAAAATACTTCCAATAACTGATTGGGTATACCATAAAACCATAAAATATCTCCAACTATGCCAAAACTGTCCAAACCTTAGTGCAGCATTTAAAGGGCAATTCGGCAAATCTTGATTTCCTTTGCAATAGTGAGCGTTTATTTCTCATACGTAGGCTATGTCCTTATTGGTCACTTTCATATGCACTGAAGATTACATCACCCCTTCAAGTCTTCTTATCATTCAACTCTTATTTCCACCCTCTATTAGCAAGTTTTAGAAACATCAATTTCTTTGACCCTGGGATACAATAATTTCAGATAGCTTCTCTCCATATTTACCTATATGCGAAGATCCAATAATATCTTTTTATATTTTTACAATTTCAGTGGCATATGAGTATATTTCTTGCTTATCCTACGATTTTATTTCCACTTTGGGTATATCTACATTCGTGTTTTAGTCTTATTTGAGGGTCATCATTAATTTTACTATACGTTTTTTCCATCATAATTTTCATGGCACTCCATAGCCTTAGTTATATCAACAGACATGTTTTTTGTATCATCTCTCCAACTTATATCAATCCTAACTCTTTTAAAAGAATACATGGGTTAATGATATATATATATATATATATATATATATATATATATATATATATATATATATATATATATATATATATATATATATATATATATATACACGCACACATACATACATACATAACCCCCCCCCCCACACACACACACACATATATATATATATATATATATATATATATATATATATATATATATATATATATATATGGAGTAAAAGCCACAAGGAATACAATTAAAATATGAAGGTATCAAGCACATTCGTAGGTACAATTGTGAATAAAGCTGAAGGTACCTAAAAAGTAAATAAAATATCTCAAAGATTATTTTTAATGTCAAAAAATAAGGAAAAATAGTCTTATTAATGATATCCACAAGTTTGTATATACCGTGATTCACGGTAATAAACTCAAGCGCACACTCGCACACATTATTATTATTATTATTATTATTATTATTATTATTATTATTATTATTATTATTATTATTATTATTATTAGCTAAGCTATAACCCTAATTGGAAAAGTAGGTTGCTATAAGCTCAAGGGCTCCAACTGGGAAAAATAGCCCAGTGAGGAAAGTAAATGAGGAAATAAATAAACCATATGAGAAGTAATGAACAATTAATATTAAATATTTTAAGATCAGTAACATCATTAAAACAAATCTTTCATAAATAAACTATAAAGAGAGATTTATTTCAGCCTATTCAACATAAAAACATTTCTGTAAGTGTGAACTTTTGAAGTTCTACCGATTCAACTGCCTGATTAGGAAGATCATTCCACAACTTGGTTACGGCTGGAATAAAACTTCTAGAATACTGTGTAGTACTGAGCCTCACGATGACGGCAGGACTATTGGAATTAACTGCATGCACATTATTACGAACAAGATAGTACTGTCCGGGAAGATCTGAATGTAAATGATGGTCAGAAAAATGAAAAATCTAATGCAACATACATAACGAACTAATAGAGAGAGAGAGAGAGAGAGAGAGAGAGAGAGAGAGAGAGAGAGAGAGAGAGAGAGAGAGAGAGAGAGAGAGAGTTAAAAGGATTTAGGATTTCTCAAAGACCTTTTAGTCTGTCGGGGAGATTCCATTTGATCTTGGGTAAAGCGATTTAATTTAAACATTTGGAGTTGTAATGATCTTGTATAACTAATTCTTGAACTCGTATATCGTGTTACTATTTGCTACATCCGCTAGAAATCTGTTCCATGTATTTGCTATTTTGTATTTAAAGATATTACAACATTAAGCTGTGATTTATATTTTCAATTCCCTTTGTGAGAGAGAGAGAGAGAGAGAGAGAGAGAGAGAGAGAGAGAGAGAGAGAGAGAGATTCGTTTTTATTCATATCCTCATGTACTGTAGAGCCGCCTGTGTTGGACGATAAAGATGAAGTGATGTGGGTGATGGAAGGGAGGAAAGCCGTTCTTACCTGTTCTGCCCATGGGACTCCAACCCCTTCGTACAAGTGGTTCAGGGAAGACTACAACAGAATCCGGCTCAATTCTTCCACATACGGTAAGTTTTCTTTTTTTTTTCTTGCTTTTTCCAGGTTTTCTTTTATTACTTTTTCACATCGTTACTTTTTATCAGTGTCATTTCTCACCGATGGGTCTTTTGTGTAGTCTGACACAAAAGATATAAAAAATGCAGTGTCCTGCTGCCTCTAGAGCGTTTTAGAACTTTATGGGACTATCTGTCTCGAACATAAGATTATTCTAGCAACTTAGCCTATACCTGTCCATTCTATACGTTCATAGATTTTTATTTTTATCGTCATTCCTTTTCATTCATTCCTTCTCATTTATCCTTCAATATTATCATTACTATACATCATTTCCACTATATTTTTCTGCACATCACCGTTTTTATGTTTAACTGCCTTCTATTCTACTTTTGCGTGACTATCTTTTTTAAGTTTTTTACCTAGTAGTTAACCCCTGCAGGTGTCGTTACTCTACGATAAAAATTATGGTCAGGAAACTGTTCACAAACAAACACAAAGTTTTATGTTGAAAATTCTTTCATTGAACTTTCCCTTTTAACACATTACCTGTCTTTTTTTTTTTTTTTTTTTTTTTCTTTTTTTTTTTTGCAAAATCGTCTTTTTTTTATGCTCATCCATTTATTAGATAATTTTGTATCATATGTTTAACCGAGAATTTTATGATTAGGTGTCTTTGTTCTTTGTTCTTTTCTATTTTTTTTTTCTTGTGTGGGAAGTCATAATAAAAAGTATGGGGAGTGAATTAAGATCAATAAACCATCATCCCTAAGCTCTTGACCTTTTGGAAATAAATAGATATAAGAAAAAGTTGGAAGGACAGGAGGTTATTCTCCCAGAATAATCTTCTTTTTCTGGCCTTCGATAAAGTGATTCAAGGATTATGTTTTCCTTTCTAAATAAAGAACTAAAGTGAGCAGAGATATAAAAATCACAGATTTATCTTCAAAATCTTTAAATGTTTTCCAACTTGAAAATATTTCAGCCTTGCAGGAAATTAGGGCTGCTTAAACTTGAATTAATTCAGTCCAACCAGGTTTCATTGAACGCTCGTGTTTTAAATGGCTTGAGCAAGATTGGCGTTGAATAATGAGAAGCTTTTTTATTTAAATTAATGACTTCTTCATAAACCTCGCAAAAAATACATTCACTAAACACACCTTTTTTTCTATCTCTCTTAAGAGTCAGCCAAATGATTTACGAGGAAAAGCTATCTCCAGTTTTAGGTTTTTCGTATTTTTTTTATGAAGCATATATGCAAACAGGATGCAAGAAGCTTTTGATTATTGTAATAGGTCTTATTTGGTCGGGACATTACTGACTCCCAGCCCCAACCATGCCCTAACGAGCCCCGTCGGTCCAATCTGATTAATTTTTGGCCCCATAAGGGGGCACCCCTACTTTCACTTTTAAAAAGAAAAAAAAAACATCCAGGAGCCTGATGTAACTCAAACTTTTTTGGTGCATTTGTTAATGAAAAATGATAATTACCCAGGAATTTAGTATTCGTGTAAATAATTTTTTGCCATTTATTTTATAAAAGAAATAAAAGTTCCACATTAGGAGTGGGAAATACAAATCCAATCCCTCATACAGGGGAAAATTTAGAATTTTGAACATACGATCATCTTCATATATCATTTGCGTCACACACGATTGTTTTCATTCGTTTCTTTAAGCCTAACAGGTTGTGAACCATACACAATTTCTTTATGTTTTATAACCAAAAT
>NC_090743.1:98020739-98028239 GCF_036898095.1 Palaemon carinicauda | reverse complement strand
GCAATGAGATGCAACTGTTTCTTTATATTTGGCTATGCTATGTGTCCCATCCTGTCCATACATGTTGCCCTGACAGAGCAGAGCACTCTTCCCTTCTTAATAAAGATGCAAGTTTGCAATATCAATCATCTTGTTGTGAGTTTTTTGCACATTCCTTGATAAACAATTTAATTCTTGTCACTGCTTAGAAATAGGAAAATAACAAAAACATCAGTGTTATCTGTCGCACAGATTAAAGTTAAGTATTGCTCTTTAGCATGCTAGCATATAGCAGAAGGATTGTGTCTGCTTCTTATTGGTTTGTCAGGAGAATACTAACTCCTTTGAAACTACTAGGAGTAAGTCTTATGCAATGTTATCCACAGGTAGCAAACATAATTTGGTTTCCAAGGGCATTTTTTCATTTCTTAGCCTTCCAACTATCAGCCAGAAAATGTTTCAGATCAGTCTTGCTTTTAGAACAGGACCAATAATGAACTTCAGTTTTTGATCATGTGTTAAGGTTTTATATGGCTAAAAATTATACCTTCAAGTGATCAACAATTAAGATATTCAGCTGATTTAAATAAGTTTTCTTTGTACACATAAGCTGAGAAAGCTATGAATTCAGGGAGTGGCTATGGCGTAAGAATTGCTCATAGAATTTTAATTGAAATCTCTAATGGGGCAAAAACGAAGCATGTACCCATCAAAAATACAGATGAATCTGTGATAACAAAAGATGAAGAAAGGCATCGTTGGATGGAACACTTTAGTGAGGTCATGAATAGCAAATATGAAGGGACTGATATGATTGATATACCTGAAGGTGAGGAAGACCTTATTGTGTCCATGAATGAATTCAGTGTGTTTGAAATCGAAGCTATTATTAAAAGCTCTAGAGATAGAAAAACCCTGGATATGATGGAATAACTGCCGAAATGTTTTTGACCGAAAATGAAGTGACAACCAGAATACTTAAAAGTTTATTTTGTAGGGTGTGGTATGAAGAAGCAAAACTAGATGAATAGGAGCTAGCAGTGTTGGTAAGAATGGTATGAAAAAGGAGATCTGACTGATTGCAATAATTAGAGGCATCACCCTTACGTCAGTTGTCATATAAATATAGTATGCTAATTCTAAAGAGACTAGAGAGAAAGATTGATGAAAAGCTGAGAGATGAACAAGCAGGATTTTGAAAGAGAAGAAGCTGTACTGACCACATTTTCATTTGAAGACATGGACATAAAAATCCACTTCTGATGGCATTTGTGGACTAGGGAAAAAGCCTTTGATAGTGTACATTGGCCAGTTTTTGGAGAGCCCTGGATTATTATGGCGTTCTTCTTAAATATGTAAATTTGATTAAGTCTGATCATGAGTATAGCAAGTGCAAAGTTAATGTTAACGGAGTCCTATCAAATGAATTTATAGTGAACAGTGGATTACTCCGAGGGAATGTGCTGTCACCTATGTTGTTTATCCTCCTCATGGATTTTGTAATCCACAGAACAATTGGCGGAGAAGGATTGCACTGGAATGGTAACAGGAAATTAGCTGACCAGAGCATGCTGATGACTTGGTCCTTATTAGCAAAATGCCATAGTACTTGCATAGATTGCTTACCAGAATGCATGAAATATCATATGAGGTTGGGCTTACGATGAATAGAAGAAAGACAGCGATGATAAAAATGGATTATGCAATGGAAGATGAAATATCAACGCATAGGAGAAAGGATTAATGAGGTGGAATAATTTAGATATGACCCTATGATTGCTAATACAGGGACTTTAGAATTGGAGTTTAATGAAAGATTGAAAAAAAAGCAATCAGACAGTGGCTAGGTTAAGTAAAATTTGAAAGTCAAATCGCCTGAAATTACATATAAAAATCTGGCTATATATCAGTTTAGGGAAACCGGTGTTTCTGTATGGACATGAGTCGTGTTATGACAATGAAACACTATCCAACAGATTTTGTAGAATTGAGAACAAAGCCTACAGAAGATTATTGGGAGTTAAATGGAAGGACAGGGTTAGAAATGAAACTATAAGTGAGATTACTCTAGTGCAATATGTGAATGAGATCATGGTGAGGGGTAGATGGAGATGGTTTTGGCATGCTTTTCGCTCTCCCCAGCATAGATAAGTTCACCAAACTTTTAACTGTGCTCCTGAAGCACTAGAAGAGTTGGAAAATCCAGGCCTACATGGCTGAGGACTATGAAGAGTGAAGTATGATATCATGAATGGAGATGTATTGATTTTAAAACTCAAGATAGAGACAACTGGCGAAATGTAACCGAGGCCCTTTGCGTCAATAGGCATAGGAGTTGATGATGATGTACACATCAAAGAGTACATCAGTTCGATAGACCAATCAACATTAGCCAATGCAAAATTAAAGGGCCGAGTGGATGGCTAAAAACCTGACACATGTCTAAGCAATGAACATCATATTGCGAAACACCTTTCTGTCTCAAAACTATCTACTTGTTTTACTTCCTGATGACTTAAGAGTTTCACCTTCACTGATCCATTTTGTCTTTGTTTTATCCCATTATAGAAACCTTCATCTGTCTGTAGTTGTCATTTTGGGAAATTTTATAGGCTCCTTACACGAGAAGGGATGATAATGCCAGTGGAGAGGTGAAAAAGGTCTGTTAAGCATGCTTGCAATGGGTTTGTTCCACTATTTTCAAGGAAATTAATAAAAAGAGCAATATCATACTGATCTCTCTTGATGTGTGACTGTGTAAGATGTGGATTGGTGAATCCAGTACACTGGGGAGTGATCAGTTCACGTAGTTGTTACAGTGCTGTTGCTTGATGTTCTGCTGCTATATAATAGCATGCCCTGTTCCTGGTTTGAAGCTGAAGCCCCATGTTCCACCTGGGTTTGAAATTTCTGAATGTGAGATGCTAATAGGTCTGAATTTTTAAGACCACGATCTTTGAGTTCAACCAAAGCACACAATTGTCGTATGCATGAGCTTCGATGTTCTGCAGTGAGGTAGTACAGTACTTTGATGCTGCTTTGGCTTCAAGCTAAGAGCTCTTGTCCCACCAGGTGTCTGCTTGTTATTATTGACAATCTCTTACACTGTTTGGTAAACTGGGATATGTCCAAATGTTGTTCTCACTCAGCTGAATGGAGAATCTGCCTTCTAAGAAGTGTTGGTAACTCACAGGAAGATGTTCCTTGAGTTTTGTCATTTGAGCAAGGTATATCGATGGGTAACGGGCATAATTTTGATTGTCGTAAGAAAAACACTAAGGAATTATGCTGCATATGCCATGAAGGTGCAGCACCCAGTTGCCAGTAGAATTTCCACAAGATCCAGGTAGGACATCCAGAATGATGATAGTAATCCCCAAGTGTTTAACAGTTCATCTTGATAATCTGCAAAAAGGACAATGATTTGCTTTGTGGATGTGTCGTCCAGGAGTGCGGACAAAGTTTGGTAGCTGGTTTGGGCATGTACTTCAGTAGCAGGGTTTATCAGGCATCAAAGCGCTGGCAAGTCGTTTGTGTGATTTACTTCTCTCCACTCTTGGAAACCTTTCCACATTAGACACATCAATGCTTCATAAATGATCTTGTGAAGTCGACCACCACAGTTGTACTGTTGTTTGACCCTTCTGCAATGACTTCAGCTTCGACTGCTAGATTTCGAAGTTCAGCTTCTCCAAACAGATTACCCAGAATGGACAGGAGATTGCATATTGTGTGAAAGGTTCCCATTCGCAATATCTGCACCGCTCGCGAGTACAAAGCTTGATGAAAAACGTAGAAGACCTCTGGAAGATTAAGTGTAGTCTATTTGTTTGTCTGTTTAAGTATTTGGTGCACAGTTGACATGTAAGTTGCTGGGGAATTGATTGTTGGTAAGTACCCAACTGTGTCGGGCTCTATGTCCACGTTGACAGTTGTCAGAATGTTAAAGCCTGTCCATGAGCTCGATACCCGTGGCGGAACGATGATTCCATTCACTCAATGGGATGTTCCGCTCCACTGAGAGTTTCCACTTGTCTATCTATGTTGTCATATGCTAGCACTGTTGGAACACCAACATGTGTTTGCGTCGGTAACAAAACGTTCAATCCAGATTGCTGATTTCATTTCTGAAGACAGAGTACTGTGTCTACTTCTTCCAGTGTTGAGTATGATACTCCATGAGCCAAACAGTTCCGAATCTTTATGATTTCAACATTTCCTGTAAGGGTCTTCATAGCCCATGGATGTAAAATGTGCTTTAATGCCTTCAGCTGCCCTATTATAACTCCATACATAAGATCTTGGGAAAATGACCATACTAGCTTTAGTGTCCGAGTTGTAGTCACCTCAGACAGAAGAATGGTCAAAAACATCTGCAACAGATCTGGTGTGCTGACATATTGTTCATCAAGCTCATCTAGGTGAGGGGGCCATGGTTACTCATGTTGCTCTTCCTTAACGACATTACCAAGAATTACAGCAGATTTGTTTATGGCATGTTCCATACTTTGATTATGAGATGAATATAGGCAAAGTTTTTCTCTCAGTGTTATGTTTTCTCTAGCAAGTTCCTCATAATTGATTGTCTGGAATGTTCAGGAGTCTGTTGTTATTTACATAGATGATCTTTATGCATAATCCAAGTCCTGTTTCAAGTGTGCGTCATATGTGCTTTTTAGTATGTACCTTGATATCAGTTACACTGCCAGTGTGTATACATGACACAAGCTTCTCTGTTTAGTTTGTCATGTATACTATTTTGTGTTTGGCGATCAATTCTTGTCTGATGTAGTCAGAGAGCTGTTGGTAAGCATTTGACTCAGACAGAGTGTATGCTTTTTCTTTATTGTTTTCATGGTCCTCACTGATGGGAAGTTGTTCTAGTCTCTGTCTCGTGTATTCTAGAGAGCATGATCTGTTGGGGTGTGCTTCAGCAGCTACCAATTCATGTGATGTGATGGTCAGGATTCGTTCATCAGTCTTCTTCTGGCTTTCAGACCGTTTTTGAGTCAAGTATTTACAGGTAGACTCCCGAATTACTTTGCCGGGACAGACCTCAACTGCCTGAGTTAGGTTTTCACGACAATGGTCTCATCTAAGATATTTGGAGTCTTCGTCACAAAATATGCTTTTTGCAGAATAAGTGTGCACTTACTGGTCCCAGTCTCTCGGGATTTTCTTTGATATTAAGAAGTTTAATGTCCGAGATCAACACATTCGCCTTTTAGCTAATGCAAAGATTTCTTGTGTGTGAAGTATTTACAGTATGTGGTTTCATAGTATGTGTTTAGAACTTCACATTGTGAATCAATTTCAAGTATTGGTCTAAATCTTTTTATCTTAGGAGTATTAACAAGTGTCCTCCATGACTCAATGCTCTTGGGTTTAGTCAGGTTTTCCCGTGGTACATATTTGTTACACAGTATACAGAGTGCAGTATCTGTCTTTTTTTGCTTTTCTGGAGGTCCAAGGTATGGACCATAGTCCTCATCAGAAGCCATACTTCATAGTCAGATGCCTGCAAAGACAGAAACACAACTTGATTAAATACTAACTTTACATGTGCCACAAAATGCAAATGGCCTCTTCTAAGATATTTGGAGTCTTTGTCACGAAATATGCTTTTTACCAAACAAATGTGCACTTACTGGTCCCAGTCTCTCGGAATGTTCTTTGATGTTAGTTGACTGTCTGAGATCAACACATTCAGCTTCTAGCTAATGCAAAGATTTCTTGTGCGTGAAGTCGTTAGAGTATGATGTTTCATAATATATGTTTGGAACTTGTCAATGTGAGTCAATTTCAAGTATTATTCCAAATCTTCTTATCCTAGCAATATTAATAAGAGTCCTCCATGACTCAATGCTCTTGGGTTTAGTCGAGGTTTTCCGTGGTACATATTTGTTACACAGATTAAAGAGTGCAGTATCTGTTTTTTATCGCTTTTCTGGAGGTTCAGTGTATGGATCATAGTCCTTATCCGAAGCCATACTTTTTAGTCAAGTGTGTGCAAAGACAGAATCATAACTTGATTAAATACTAACTTTACCTTTGCCACAAAATACAAATTTAGTGATTTTTATAAGACGACACCATGCAAAAACTTAGAATCCCTCTACCCCAAAAAAAGTTACATTGTTAGAATGCCCGGCAAGCATTTTTAGAAATGGGATACCATACTGAATATCTGATTAAAGTGGGTTTTAGTACCAGTCAGCCAGCTGGCCCATGGACTTGTGTATCTTTGTAGACTGTTTTCTGTTTTTGTTAGGTCTACAGCAATCCATCTACATGGATTGACTTGTTTATGGTGAACTGCAGTAGGCATGAAAGAGAGGTAGAATATCATGGATCTTGGGATATCTTCAGGTCTGTTGACAGAGAGTCAGTCCTCATTCTCTTTGTATGCTAATGTATTCCGTACTTCATACATCAGTTATAAAACCAAACATGCCTGGTGTAATGCTTTTCTTCAAGGATTTTTTTCAACTGACCCTGCTGCAATGGCACTAGACTCAACTGCATGGTCGCAAATTGATGTATCTCCAGATATTTTGTGAAAATTACCCTTTTGGGGATAACTTTCCCATACCATTCTTGGTGTCTCCATGCTATTCATGTTGTCTGGAAAACTGTGCTTGACCAAGAACAAGTGTAAGAGAATAAAGATGTAATGAATCTTTAATGGACATATATTCATACGAATGTCTTGAACTGTTGCTGGACATTTATAGTTGGTAAATAGCCAACAGTGTCGGCTGGCACAACCATGTTATTTTCTTATATATAAACATGTCTACTTTCTGGCTCTCCATTTTTCATAAAATTACCATTAAATACCATAACACTTTATCATAGTGTTTTAACTTATCTTGCAAGTAAAGTCATCAATAGCATTACGTTTCCATGAAATATGAGGTGAAGGCTATAGTAGTAGAAGAAAAGAAAAAAAAATTCCCTTTGTCATTTTTTATACACTGAGTAGAAGTTCTTGAAAGAAATATAAGAAAATAATATGTTTCCATTTACTCTGACATATTAATCAAATATCACCCAGTTGTTTAATAGGGGTATGATACTCCATAGTCAAGTCAAGGCTACAGCCAGTCGGGGGTGAACCACTATCCAATACATTCAATTCAAATGGCCTGTTGTTGAACTTTGCTGAAAATGGGTTCTAATTTATACTAAAACACAAATTTCAAACATTGAGGAAACTTTATAATGTGAAAATGGCAAAACCACCCACAATTTTTTCTCAGTGATGTTTTAGCTATAATTCAAGGTATATAATTAGAAAATAAATTGAGCATACTCCACCTTGATTCAAATTATTTTTTTTTTCTTTTTTTTTTCTCTTTAGAATCTACCGTTACAAATATAATTCCCGATTTTACTCATACTAAAAGTTTCCCGAAAAGTCAAGATGCTTTCTCATATGGTGTATAAAAACCCATTTACCTGTATACCTGACTTGTCCATCACATAACTCTATAGGGCTGAAGGTTTAAACTACATTTA
>NC_090743.1:98010739-98015739 GCF_036898095.1 Palaemon carinicauda | reverse complement strand
TATTCATGGAAGTAATTGACTTTTAATGACAGTATCTAAAGAAATTTGGTAGCATCTTTTGAGAATTAAAAAAAAAAAAAAAAAAAAAAAAAAAAAAAAAAAAAGTCATGTAAGATACAATCCTGTACAGCTCGTAAAGAACCAATTTGTTGTGCCCACTGTAATACTAATTGGCTTTGCTTAATGTTATTAGTTATTTATTGATGCAATAAGAAATAAAATGAAGAAAGTATGACATTACAAATATGGTACTATGAAAGTGTTAGTGATAAACTTATTTTTGGGAAAAACAGGCAAATGGAGAGTAGAACACATAAAGATAAGAGTACAATTTACCTCTTCAAAGTCAAACAAGAGTCGGAAATTTTCTTGAAGATTTTCTGAAACGTCCATAAAGAATAACAAGCAATTGCAGATTCTTTAGCCTCTTGGTGGTTTGTCGAGAAATCTGTCCCACTGATAGTGTAGTGCTTAATCTATCTCTCTCTTCCATATAAAGAGGAGAGAGAGAGAGAGAGAGAGAGAGAGAGAGAGAGAGAGAGAGAGAGAGAGAGAGAGAGAGAGAGAGAGAGAGAGAGAGAGAGAGAGAGAGAGAGAGAGAGAGAGAGAGAGAGAGAGAGAGAGAGAGAGAGAGAGAGAGAGAGAGAGAGAGAGAGAGAGAGAGAGAGAGAGCCATATTTCCAGACATGTTTTTCTATGACCACAGATGTGGTCTAACATATGTGTAACTTCCCCTCGCAACGTTCTTTTTCCAGGCACAATATGATATTGCAGATTAAAAAACTTCTTCCGGGAGATTTTGGTCGCTACACTTGCTCCATAAGAAATAAAGAAGGTCAAGGCTCCTACACTACGACTCTAAGAGGTAAGGGTTTTTGTTCCGCTCTGTTTGTTTTCCAAAGCAAACGTTTACCGTCTTAAGCAAACATTCGTTGTCGTAGGGTCCTTATTGACTTGTCCTTCTCACGTCTGCTTATGAACCTATTTTTCTAGTTTATGTAAAGCAACATTTTAGTGATGATTATGATTTTTAACGTTCAGTCATGTGGTGAATATAGCGGTGGTTAAATAGAGTTTTAAAAAGGAACTAGTAAATGCATTTTATAAATGGTGGTAATTTCACATAATGGAAAAAATATTCACTTAAAATGTCATCAATCATATGCTGTTGACTGAAATGACTCAACAGTAGAATTCATTTTTTTTGAGTGCATAATTGAGGGTGGTTCGTTAGAAACAGTAATGAAAAGTCTTATATCATACCATTTTGTAACAAATCGTTTTGATAGAAAAATAGGCCTCTTAATAACTCGATTATTCTTTTCCAACGTGTGCGTGAAATAAAAGAATAGATTATATGTTATTCAGTCTTATTCACCCTCCAACACCTTCCACCTTGCAGAGATCACCACAACCATGGCTCCGCCAACGACCTCTCCAACCATCACTACCATAAGCACTTACACAACGACATTGATGACCCATCTGTACAACAGCTTAGGGGCGCCGAAAGTCTTCCAGATCCCATACCAGTTACGACGACGACACAGTCAACCTTTCAGCTCCACTAATCATCAATTTAACTCCTGATGTGTACAGAAGTTCGTATTTCCCTACTTGCTTTATATTTACTACTACCGCATTCACTAATCTCAATTATAGGATATTGTTTCGCAACTAAGTGTGTGAAACAATTACTCAAAGTTATTTTTATTCATAAGGAATCATGAATAAAGAGAATAGAAATAACAATACCGATGGTGTAAGGCCACGAGAAAAATATGAATGGCTGCTAGATCTTTCACCTTTAATTTGAGCCTAAGGAATTTTCAATCAAAATACGAACAAAGGGATCAAAGAAAGGGCTTAGGACACACCTCCCTTTGTTTACCTTTTTACTAAATAAAACAAAGTGTTCTTTATAACAGTCTCTCTCTGTTGGTCTCTTAGACTGTACAATGCCTCATAGTTAAGGTGGAAGTCGTTACATTTCAATGTTTCCCTTTCCTTTTATTACATATTCAGATTTTTTATTGTATTGCAGACAACTCAGAATATATATATATATATATATATATATATATATATATATATATATATATATATATATATATATATATATATATATATATATATATATATATATATATATATGTAAATATATGATTGCATATATATATATATATATATATATATATATATATATATATATATATATATATATATATATACCGTATAAATATATATATATATATATATATATATATATATATATATATATATATATATATATATATATATATAATATGTGTTTGTGTGTTTATAAATAAAGAACCATAATAACGAATGCAGCTGTTTCTGTAAAGGCCTCCAACATGTCCTTAATGATGTCTTGGGTTTGGCTACGCTGGTCACTGCGATGTGGTGATGGTGGGAGAGTTTAGTCTGGGAGCACAAAAAAAGAAATATAATATGATTGGTCTTGACAAACCCTTCCCCCATGTTAAGGAATCCCAATTTATATATATATATATATATATATATATATATATATATATATATATATATATATATATATATATATATATATATATTTATTTATATATATTTATATATATATGTATATATATGTATATATATATATATATATATATATATATATATATATATATATATTATATATATATATATATATATATATATATATATATATATATATATATATATATATATATATATATATATATATATAGACTGTATATATATTTTTATACAGTATATATATGTATATATATATTTATACAGTTTATATATATATATATATATATATATATATATATATATATATATATATATATATATATATATATATATATATATATATACTGTATATATACATACATACATACATATACCAAAGGCACTTCCCCCAATTTTGTGGGGTAGCCGACAACAAGAAACAAAACAAAAAAGGGGACCTCTACTCTCTACGTTCCTCCAACCTAACCAGGGACTCAGCCGAGTTCAGCTGGTACTGCTAGGGTGCCACAGCCCAACCTCCCACATTTCCACCACAGATGAAGCTTCATACTGCTGAGTCCCCTACTGCTGCTACCTCCGCTGTCATCTAATTCTAAGGCACCGGAGGAAGCAGCAGGGCCTACCGGAAATGCCCCCTGTGGCCGCGGGGGCATAAAACAATTAGAATAGCGCCAACGTTATCCCTGCGTGTCGTAAGAGGCGACTAAAAGGGACGGGACGAGGGGGCTGGGAACCCCCTCTCCTGTATAAAAAATCCTGTGAGACAGCAACTGTATATATATATATATATATATATATATATATATATATATATATATATATATATATATATATATATATATATATATATATATATATTATACTTATACTGTATATATATATATATATATATATATATATATATATATATATATATATATATATATATATATATATATGTATATATATATGTAGTGATAGTTGGGTTGCTCTCGGGAATCATAATTTATGTAAAAATAAAATTGTCAATGCAGCTATCATCTTTTTTCTATCATTTTTATTTTTGTGGTCAACAAACCAAATGACCACATAGTAAATTCAAGAGATTGCAAAGCTTTTGACTTGGAATTGAAAAGACTTGCAGAAAATACTGATCAGGGATACTAAGGACGTCATAAACTGTGGCTATTTAAATATACATTTTTTGGGTAACAAAACTATTCAGATTCGAGAATTGATGAACAAAAAATATTTGGACATACTACCAGAAACATGGTTAAATAACTTTGACAAGGCTATGATCACTGAAATGTCACCCCCGCACACACCTTTCACATTTCGAGAGAAGGTAGGTCTGGTGGTGTCGGGCTCTTCAATCATAAAAGTTACTTAAATCTGTTAAAAATTTAAAAAGAACTAATATAACAAGCTTTGAATAAATAGAAGTAAATTTTCTGCCAAAAAAAAGAAAAAAGAAAAAAAATATCCATTGTAACAATCTACAAACCTCCGAGAACAAATACCAGTATTTTCTTTGAATAATTCAGTGAACTCATCGAGATGATTATCGTGAAGAAAAAATAATCAGTTATTTGTGGAGACTAATCTTTGGGTGGATGACGGTTATTAGAATCTTATCAATTGGTGAATAATGTCGACTGTTCAACTACTTTTAACTGAACGAACAAGATAAAACAACCGTGGAGGTCGTTTAGAGAGTAGGGTTCCCCTGCTCTACAGTATAGGATCGGGAAAACAGCCGTCAAAGTAAAGTAAGTATATATATATATATATATATATATATATATATATATATATATATATATATATATATATATATATATATATATATATGAATGATTAGTTTTAATTTTACTGCCCATAGATATTTATACAGCTTTCCTACACTCAAGAGGTCTGCGCTACACAACTAGCTGGTCCAGACGGCCAATTTGGGTTCTTTATAGGGTTTGTCCCGTCAATGCAAATCGAGAAAGATAAGAAGAGTTATAATTTAATGTTTTTTTTTTGACCAGATGAATATAGCATGTCCACAGGATAATGCAACATGAATGTTACTTGGTACTTATGTATAGTGCTTTATTTACTTCTGCTACTGTTACATTTACTTCCTGGTCAGGTGTTTCATTATTTATATTAGCAACGTTATTATTATTATTATTATTATTATTATTATTATTATTATTATTATTATTATTATTTTATTATTATTATTATTATTATTATTATTATTATTATTAGGAACGTTATTTATTATATTATTACTATCATCATCATCATTATTATTATAAGCTAACCTAAAACCCTAGTTGATAAAAAGTATGTTATAAGCCCAAAGGCTCCAGCAGGGATAAATAGCCTAATGAAGAAAGGAAACAAAGAAACAATCTACAAGGGGAGTAATGAACAATTAAAATAAAATGCTTTTAGAACAGTAACATAAATAGAATAGATCTTTT
>NC_090743.1:97998239-98005739 GCF_036898095.1 Palaemon carinicauda | reverse complement strand
TAACAAGTATCCAAAATTTATTATTATGAGGCTTATTAAAATCATTATTATTATTATTATTATTATTATTATTATTATTATTATTATTATTATTATTATTATTATTATTGTTATTATTATTATTATTATTATTATTATTATTATTATTATTAATATAAAATAATAACGATAACTGACAATAAATTTGCAAGTGAAAATATTTGAAATTGGAGGGATTATTGTTGAAGTGAAGTTGAACTATTGATATGAAGAGCTTAGGGATTATTACCTTCGGGTAATTGTTTAATTTTCTAATTTAATCTGACGGAAAAAAATCACAGGTAATACGAAAACAGACAGCTATCAATTATAGCAATTTAGTGTGTGGTGGAGTCAATGATATAGTTGCTTCGAAATGCTTATGCCCAAACCTTTTTAATTGAAATTTAATATCTGTCTTCTGGATATCACTAATGATTGGAAAAAGTATATCATGTATAACTATCTTTGTACTATAGTCACTGCAGATATTCCGGGTGAAATAAGCCCCACCCCCTGATAACGTCATATCCAATCACGTTGTCTCCCAAGTTAGTACTGGTCACAATGAACATGATATTAGCAGAGGTCGACCTAATCGAACATAACGTAATTTAACTATTTTTTTTTTTTTTTTTGAACGTTTGTAACATTGAAAAATGATCTCACTTTATCGTAATTTAGTAAGTAAATAAGATAGGAAATAAAACTTCCAGATTACTCTTTATCTCTACTTGGGATATGGACCCTTTGTGATGGCCAAAATTTATTTTGATAATTTTTCGCAATTATCATTTAAAGAGTCAGTTCTATTGAAGTTCTAAGAGAGGAATGCTCTGCACTGTTCTGTTCAAGGATGAGACACACATGTGATTTCATGAGATCAGTATTGAAGAAAATGCTTTTCCATTATAAAAAAAACACAAGGGGTGAAATAAGGTTACGGTATATTTCGTCTCGTAGGAGGAACAGTTTAGTGACTCTAACATCTGGCAATTAGTATGGCATTTTGGACCATTTAACCAATATAGGGAACAGAATGACTATCGTCTATGCGTTTGCTTCAATAACATGAACCCATTTGACATAAGGATTAGTCTGCTATGAAAACATGCTGATTGTCTGGGGATTTAGATTGGTTTTGAAATTAGGAAATATTTCTTACTGATTTGAGTGACACATACAAAATATGATTTATGTTTTGCTTTATCACAAAAAAAAAAAAAAAAAATGACACTTAACACGTTTTTCCCTTAAAAGCTAAGTTTAAAATGTTTCATTGGTTCTTTGAATGTTACATTAAATGTGGAACTAATTTTTGCTTTACTTCTGTTGTATATAATTCACATTATACAAACTAAATTAATTTTATGCACTACAGCTTCTATTGAATTAGAAATAAAAACGGAGGTAAA
This sequence comes from Palaemon carinicauda, assembly GCF_036898095.1. Classification (NCBI taxonomy): domain Eukaryota; kingdom Metazoa; phylum Arthropoda; class Malacostraca; order Decapoda; family Palaemonidae; genus Palaemon; species Palaemon carinicauda. Next base: position 98,004,306 of record NC_090743.1, on the reverse strand, counting down.
TTTTTTGTTGATATTGCAATCTTAGAAAAAGACAATTTTTTTCCCAGATTTTTTGGATTTTTGGTGATAAGGACTCCCAGGAATGGAAGTATTTATATGATAATAATCTATAGACTTATTCTAATTTAGTTCTGTTGTATTTAATTTTCATGGCAGAGAAAAAATCCAATTTTCTTCATGACAGCTCCTATTTAAGTAAAATTGGTGATAGGGTGGTGAAAGTAGGTAATTTCTTTCTCGATACCGCAGATTTCTTGGTGCAATGTAAACAAAAAGCAGATTTTTTTTTCTGCTAGAAATTTACATGGGTGATGGAAGTATTTCCGAAATGATTATTTCGATACTTTCAAAGAAGTTTTCATTTGCACAAAAATAATCACAGCTTATCAAGCTCCATCGTCAACAGCCATGTTAATAGAGTGGCTCGATATGAGACAAGTAGTTCCTCGTGTGTCTAGTGTATATTTCATCAAATATTGTTATAATTCTGTATAATTTCTTGTTTCGTCTCTTTCACAGATAGGATTAACAAAAGCAGCAATTTGGAAGTCTGCCCCTATGTCTTGGCTCTTCTGCTGCTTCTACTCGCCGAATAGGCAATCGTCACCGCACGATTTCTTCAGCAACAATCGTTATTTATTACAGTGACTCTGCAATTGACTAACTATTGAATGTTGCAATTATCTCGATATAGTTTTTAAGTGCAATTACTACCGTGTTTTAATATAATATAGAATAGATTTTGATAAAGGATTAACGAGTATTGCTAGTGAGTTTTTGGTAAGAGGCCTTCGGTGCCGAAGAGATTCCACTTCCCCTTTAAAACAATCAAATTAAATCGCAGGTAAAATATGCATAAAGAATAATCTTCAGGTAAATTTTAGCAAAAATAAATAGAAAGAAGTCGAAGAAAGACAATATGAACAACAATAATGACATTTTAATGATCGCTATGAAGAGTAAGTTGGAAATGTGGCTAATAGAGAACAAAACCATGTAATCATATGCCATAAAATATCTAGTGTAAAAGGAGAAAATTGTTCATTCTCTTACAGAGAGATTACAGAAGAAAAATATTCCTAGGTTTAACTGTAACTTAGCTTGAAAGATGAATACTAGGGTTTCTTATAAGAAAGAGCGCTGAGTTCTATATCTTCTAACAATTGAAAAATACTAGAATGCTTTAATGATTTTTTGAGAAATTAGATTCGAAGCTTTCTCTTGATTAATATAAAGTACTAAACAGTTCTGAAAATAAACAGAAAGGGTAAATACAGTTATAGAGAAAGACGAAGAAGACACAAGAACACCTGAAGGTAACATACATCATGAATGGAGAAGGGTTGTGTTATGCAGATCTTATTAATTATCTTATAACTTGTAATTCAGATGGATTAAACTTCTTACATGTGGAATATATCATTTGGTGTGTAGATTAATAAATGCAAAAAAAGTCATGCTAAATAATAGTATTTATGGTAAAAAAATTAATTGCTTAGTAACAAATAACGGAATCGACCAGAAACCATTAAAGATTTTAATGGAAAATAACCAGAAATAATTACTTAAGAAAGCAGTTAAAGTCTATTATTATTACTTGTTAAGCTACAACCCTAATTGTAAAAGTAGGATGCTATAGGCCCAGGGGTTCCAACAAGGAAAAAAGCTCATTGCGGAAATGAAACAGAGAAAAAGAAAATATTTTAAGAAGAGCAACATTAAAATAAATTTCTCCTTTATAAACTATAAAAACTTTAACAAGAAAAGAGGAAGAGAAATAAGATAGAATATTGTGCCCGAGTGTACCCTTAAGCAAGAGAACTCAAACCCAAGACAGTGGAAGACCAGGGTAAAGAGGCTATGGCGCTACCCAAGATTAGAGAAGTAAGGTTTGAAGGCTATTCTAGCATTAACAACATATTCATCTTGAAACAACATGTAATCACCATTTTTAGTAAATCAAGAGGAGGCAAGTATGCAGGGCCAGGTGTGTACTGTACACCTGCTACTTTAACTCTACTGTTGTGTACAGTGATCATTAAGAGCTGGGATTAGCTGAAAGTTCAAATAATAATAATAATAATAATAATAATAATAATAATAATAATAATAATAATAATAATAATAATAATAATAATAATCGTATCAACTTCCTCAATAATGCAATGCAAAACTGGGAAACCATGCTTACATGTTATGGAAAACGCTTGCTGAGGTCAACATCAGGAGAGGAATCTTCCAAGGGACTCACTATCCCCACTACACTTTGTAGTAGCTATGATGTCTATGACATGAGTTCTGGAATAGAATAGAATTCCCGATGTTCACGGATGGCATCAAGCTGTTCGAGAAAGATGGAAAGAAAATGGGAATGCTAATCCAGATGGTAAAAATTATATCAGGAGGCATCAAGATGGGGTTTGGAATAGAAATGTGTGTTCTAATTGATATAGAAAGAGGAAAAGTAACATGAACAGAATGGCTAAAACTGTCAGGTGTAAATGTCATCAAGGACATCGATGAAGTAGGTTATAAATACCTGGGATATTATAAGTAAAGGCTATAAAACACCAGGAGATAGAGGAAAATAGTAGAAGTGAATACATGCAAAGAATCAAAGCTATAATGAAAACAAAGCTTAATCTTGGAAGCAGGTATAGGCCATAAAGCCTATACCAGTGCTAGTAATCAGGTACAGTGCTTGAATAGTGAAGAGGAAGAAATCAGAACTAAGCAAAATAGGACAAAATAGAAAATTGATAAACCTGTACTAAGAAATGCACCCAGGATCAGAGATTGACAGGCTTAAATGACTAATTAAAAGGTTGTGTCAACTTGGTAACTAGAACTCTGGGATAATATCTTAAAACTATTGAATTGAATGGCTAAAGAATGCATAAAACAAAAATTAGAAAGTGGGATGAAGACCCAAAAGTATATAAAGGAAGATCAGGAAATGAGAGACTAAAAGAATGGCAAAGTAAACCAATGCATGGACAATTCATGAGGCAAAATGAAAAATTGGCCAGTAAGAAAACATTACAGTGGCTACAGAGGGGAGAACTTTAGAGGGAAACTGAACGGATAATGGTAACACAATATCAAGACTTGAAGATATATTCAACGAACAATAGATGGAATTAACATTTCATCAAAGAAGAAACAATGAATTATTATTATTATTACTTGCTAAGCATCAACCCTAGTTGGAAAAGCAAGATGCTATAAGCCCAGGGACCGCAACAGGGAAAATAGCCCAGTGAGGAAAGGAGACAAGGAAAAATAAAATATTTCAAGAACAGTAACATTTAAATAAATATTTCCTATAAAAACTGTGAAAACTTTAACTAAACAAGATAAAAGAAATGAGATAGAATAGTATGCCCGAGTGTACCCTCAAGCAAGAGAACTCTAACCCAAGACAGTGGAAGACCATGGTGCAGAGGCTATGGCACTACCCAAGACTAGAGAACAATAGTTTGGTTTTTGAGGGTCCTTCTCCTAGAAGAGCTGCTTACCATAGCTAAAGAGCCCATTCAGCACTTGCTCAGAATCAATATACAATAAGCAACGCAATGATACAATGGCTAAAGCTCTCCATTGGAGTCTGTAGAAAATGCCAAATACAACGCAGTAAGAAAATGGTATGAACGTCAACCTTAAGCCGTGGTAGAAAATGATCAGGCGAAGTTACTCTGAATTGTAATGGACGGAAAATATGTTACAAGTACATCGACAATACAACGAAGAAGGAATTAGTCATTGATGTTAGAGCGCCGTGGGACTCAATAGTGGAAAATATGCTGAGAGAGGAAATAAAAAATACCAATCCCTAAGAACTGGAATATAAAAGTAGAAGTAACGGCATTAATCATAACACTTGGGATCATACCTAAAACATAATTGAAAAGGAATCTTGAAAACTAGTAGCCAATATAGCTCTACGACTAGTGTAGAGGAAGGTGCTACGGGAAATTGCACATAATAGTGAAGGAAGTGATGGATTTCTAAGGGAGCTGGGTGCAACCTAGAATTCCACATTATAAGCCACCAGTCTCGAGAGGCTGTGATTAACAAAAAATTGTTAACAATAATTATGATGAAAATATTATTATTATTATTATTATTATTATTATTATTATTATTATTATTATTATTATTATTATTATTATTATTATTATTATTATTATTATTATTATTATTGTAAAATACTTAAATAAGACAACCGTGTAATATGGCTAAACTGTTTGATATCAAGCTTGGTTCAGTGACTTAAGCAGCTGTAAGAGAAAAAAATATATTAAGGTAAAAATAAAGTAGTTGAATCTCTAATCAAACAGAGGGAGTGTATGAAAACTAAAGGATGAAAATAACACTGGGTTGAAGGAATACCAAAACATCTTAGAGGAGAAACTAACATTTATTTCTCATAGATCTGATTTTCTGTACTTTATGAAGAACATAAAGATCCTGGTTTGATTAGCTCCTGCCTGATCGGGATACAGAGATTCTGATTTAAGTAAGGAGAACGACTAATGTTTATGCTCAAATATTACAAAGAATAAATAGATACAACATAACAATTTGGAAAATTAAGCATTTTCCCTTCTCATATCATCATACACAAGGCGAATGTACAAAACATACAAGAGATTAGGAAGCTTAAGACAAAGTTGAGCAAACAGACATTACCGTCAGGCTGGAATTGACTAAATATACGAATGTAACTATTCGTCTAAAAAGAGCTTATTTGTTAACAAGAACTTTTTTTATTGCTAATAGAAATCTCCATTGAGCATGGATGTCTCCTTTAATTTTCTGCTTATATTGAGGCATGTATAATGGGTAAATGATCTCTTTTTACCTGTCATTTAAACGCATATCTCTACCAATTGATTTTCCTTCCCATTGGATCTCATTTATTTGGCTCTCTGGCTATCAGCAATGATATAAATTAGATAAAACGTTGACTGAAATAACCATAAACACAAGGAGTAGTTGATACTTCATCTAGGTTTGATGCGTTGATTTTTTTTTAAAGAAAACTACGTCTATATACAATTCTATGGTAATAATTGACAGCAAGAATCTTAAACAGCGATATTCTCAGTGTTAATAAAACTATCTAGGAACGCATCCCTTTCATCTCATAAGAAGCTATTAAAATATATTTGAATTGCTGAAGATTCTTTCAAAGGTTACACCTTTATTCTTCTAATAAGTCCTTTTTCCTATAGTTAAGGATTACAGGGGCCAATTTCTGGTAACTACTAATGAGGAATATGATAAATAGTGCAATAAAAGAGGTTATGTCATTGTTTGATACGTTTACATTACTCAAAACTACTTGAGAAGGGAAAAAAAGGTAAAGGAGTTGTAGTAGTGAAGAAAGCAATTATTATGGCCTTTTCTTGTTCATAGAGACTGCCAATAAAAAAAGAAAATTGACCATAATATTGAACTCCTTTCATTTAACGCCCCACACTTGACTAATCTTCTCGTGTTTACTCTGGTAGTAGGTATTATTAAAAACAAATGAAAATAAAAGTGATAGGTAATTTAACACAGGTAACTTGAACTAAATAGACATTTCTTATGAATCAAATATCTTAATACTGTTCTTTTAATGCAATTGTCTGACATATTGAAGAATCTTAATAAACCCAATAAAGAGTTTCTGTTTCAGAAATCTGTTTGAGCTAGATAAAGGAAGTTTTTGAACTAAGGACCCATAACTATGTGGGACTTACCAATCTGCTCATGATTTTGGGAAAAGGTAGCTATATACTAGGTATGTATATTAAGCATGTATGTGGGAATAGCTTTTTCAATTTACTCAAGATGCATATACCAGTGTTTAATATGTATACCTTATAGCTTTAAATCTATTGGACTACTGTTAGCAAAATACACTAGTCCAAAAATTCTACACCTAATAATCTATGGTAGATATATGATTTCTCATCACTAATTTTACTATATCAGTTATTTTAAAAGTGATGTGACAATACTTTTGGCAAATAACTTTAAAGTTACCACTGATGCACGCTCCTTTTATTTAGTTATC
>NC_090743.1:97950739-97990739 GCF_036898095.1 Palaemon carinicauda | reverse complement strand
TTGATTAGGTGATATTGCTTAAGACCAACTTTGACTGCTATTATTCATTAAAACGTGATGAGAAATACGCAGATATTTTTACGAGGATCTCTGTGGATCCTGCTCAACAATTCCATCTGAAAGTAAACTTACGTATCTCGATTCTTGATCTGGTGTATTTTCGTTCAAAATAGATTTAATTTATTACACGAGCATAAATGTGTGAATATCAAAATGGGGTCAAACGATATAAAAACGTACATGTTAGCATAAAAATCTAAATTTCAAATCGAATGTAAGAGTATTTTGTGAATTTTACTAGACTTGTGGGAAACAAGATTACATTACTTTCAATATATTGTAATGTTTAGATATTGTAGTCATTATTTTCTGTCACGTTTAGCGTGATTTTTATTCATACAGATAATAAATAAATATTATGGATAAATATTTTCAAGCTAGTTTTTAAACTAGTTTTATACAGAAAATAAATTAAATTTTATTGCTAAATATTTCCTTCATTGAAAAGGGCTGTGTAGAGGAGAAAATTTTCACCGTCACCTAATTGCTCTTTAACATTCATTAACCTCCTTCAGTTATTCAGATTTGAAAGGTTATGCAAATTATGTTTTCAGTACGAAATAGTTACAGAAAAATTCAAATAATCTGTGAATTGACTATACTTTTTGGCATCAAATTCACAATAGTATGATAACTGATAAAACAAAAATGATTGTGATTGATTAAGTTGGACATAAAATCTTATTCAGTAAGTAGACGTCAATGTTACCTTGTGTCTGATAGGTTTCAAACCGAAGATTGCATCGAGCCACCTTCTTTTGCCTTATTGTAATGGATTCAGAATAAAGTGAGGCTAAACACGTCCGGGAATATAGATTGGATATGCAACATACTTCACGATATATTCAGTAACAAATGAACAAATTCAATAACACCTCACAGTAAGACCGTTGATTATTTCAAGAATTGAAAGCCTTAGAAGTTCGAGCTCCAGTCTCTGACAGTTGAAGAGATGTTACCTGGATCATGCTGGGAAAACCAAACCGTGTTTTCGTGAAATGGACTGAAAGTCTCTCACGCTAAATTGCAATATACGATTACCGATTCTACTCTTGGAAGAAAGATAACGTTTTTTCTCCTTTTATTCTTTCACCAAAGATCAGAGTCGGACATAATTGGAACAGGTGGCTCTTTCCATTAAAGTTTTCTCTATTTTACAATGATTCGGGAAGAATCATTTCAAATTTTTTTAGAAGATCCGTTATTTTGAATATTTTATATTTAAAGAAAAGATAATATGTATACCATTCTATACCATTTCATTATATTTCTATTTTAGTTTTAAATGCTGGGAAAATTAATCATCCGTTCAAGAAAGAAAATACATATTTGCAATGGGATTAACGGTCTAAATGCCGAAATTCTCTCGTAAGACCTTGTTTTAATGAAAGGTAAAAGACATAGTTGATTTCTAATTGTCTTTATGACCCTCGAGCATTTTGAGATCTGAAGTATAGTCCCCGAATTTCCTCATGCAATGGACCCATCAGAAACCTCCTAAACTTTTTTTGGTCTCTTATAACAGAGCAGTAAGCATTCAACAATTTGTAATTCCACCTGTTTCCGTTAAGTTTTCAGACTGGCCCCCTTCTTCAAGAGATTCTTTAAACGACTTTTTTTTTTCCTGTGACGTATTCAAATAATTCTCTTTCCAGAGTTACTTGCTGTGTTCACTTTTTCAATGGAGTTTTTAGCCGAACACCTTTTTCCAAACAATATTTTCACTTCTCTGACGATGTAGGTAAAAGGGCTGATAGGAAACAGCCACCCCGTATAAAAATGGGTAAAAGCCAAAGACAAAGCAAATATACCTCTGAATTTTAGTGGTCTTCATAGGTATTTTTTATTCTCTCTCTCTCTCTCTCTCTCTCTCTCTCTCTCTCTCTCTCTCTCTCTCTCTCTCTCTCTCTCTCTCTCTCTCTCTCTCTCTCTGTCAAATGATTAAAGAGACGTTTGAGATCGAAGTATCTTTTGAATCAGTTGTGATTTTTTTCTTGCATTAGCTGGAAAATGAAAAAAAAAGTTGAGTACCCACAGAAGAGTGCAAATTTCGTAGTAGAAGTAATTGACTCGGGTATCCCATCGATATTTTCCGGAAATCTGATAACTACACATTGACCATGAAATATCTCATAGATAGTTGATTAACAAAATCATGATGAGTAACTGGAGTAAACAATTCTTTATGACATAGAACATTGTTTACTCCAGTTACTCATAATGATTTTGTTAATCAACAATCAATGAATCATATTTAACACAGGTATAAATATTTTCATCAACATCTAGTATAAAAATAAATTTTGAAGCGATTAATTTCTCTTAATGTAAATCATATAATATAACTTTAGGATGGAGGTTTTCATACACTTTCCTCTTAAAAGACCGTAGAGTAAATGAGGATGTAGAGATAAGGTTACCGACCATGCTATAGAATAGATGAATAAGAAATTCCTAAAAAAGGAATTCTTAAGAAATAGATGTATAAAGTAAAAACTAGCAAACTTAAAAATACATACATATACCCATTAACAGCTAAAAAGATTAACAGCTGAGTACATTTGAATAAAATATTTGATTAATAGTGGGGATATGAAACAACACGTTGTAGTTCACATATTTCCGGACAAATCCTGGTAATTTGAAACCATATTTGATGTCTTAATACCTCTATGATACAAATGGATTATATATAACAAATAAAGATGATAAAGAGACAAAACTGCTTCTGCTTTTACTCCTGTAACTGCTGCATGATTAACCTTTCTGTTAAATATCTCATTTCAGGGGTCATTTCACCGAGTACTATCGGAAAACATTGCTTGCTACCACGCGCATCAGTGTTCGCAGCTCTGGTTTTCCCGTGGTTGCCGGCAAAATCCCTGTGATTTACTTCATTATTTTATGTTTAAATTCTATATTCGACGTTGTACCAACCGTGTGTTACACGATCGTACATAGTAACGACATTTAATTTTGTGTATATATTATGCTTGTATCTTCGCTCTCCCCTCGCACTAACATTGAACTTGAAGTAACGTGTCTGTTTTTCTGACCGTTAACTGTTAACTATTGCGGTGTCGGTTGAACAAGAAATTTCCTGTTACGTTGAGTTTTTGTATATAAAGGCGAGTGTTCTGTAATAAAGTTACTCAGTTGCTTTCATCCTGCCTTTGAGTCACAACCTTCTCTTGGCTCGTTACAACGTTATCTCGTTTGACCTTCGATGCGTATGCCTTACCTGCATCCTATACGTTCTATACACGATCAACATACGCTCTACCTACATCTATCTATCCAATCTTTCAATGCTATCTTGGAGGCTTTTCAGTCGAGGCTTTGTTTTTGACATTTCAAAAAACCGACGTACGATCTTTTTTCTTTTAGGAGACCATTCCTCAACCATGTGCAACCACAGGAGACCAATGCGTGATGAACTCTGGGTCAGCCGTCAAATAAGTGCGATATGCGACGACTAAGCCACACTCGGAGATACAGCTCAGTCTTCTGGGAAGATTTCTTTGGGGAAATAACCTTCTAAAACACGAGCTATGATGCTTTTTAAGACAAAATTCCTCAACCATATGCAACCACGGAAGATCAGTACATGACCAGCTTAATCTTCGAGGAAGATATCCTGGTGAAATGACCCTTTTGGTAGTAGTTGGACATGTATAATAGCCTAAAGTGCAACCCACTCAATCATGATCCTACAAAACACTATTTTTATGAATTTATGTACTCTTGAAATAAAAAAAAATAATTATCTAAAATTTCCGTTGCAAAATGGGTTTGTGAGCCATTTGATAGGTATACATCTCAGTTGACTTTAAGCCCCATTTTACCCAAGAAAAATATAGAACATACATCTGTTTTGCGCTTATTATGAAGCAAACTACAAACATATGTGAAATGCATATACCCAGTGATAAGTTATATACTACTCTATAATGCTACCAAATATATACCAGATTGGCCAGTTCTTATCAACAAATTACCTAATGAAAGAGCAGAGAAATAATAAAGCAATATGAACATTATTAAGAAATACCTAAATTACTACCTTAAAAAGTTAACTACAAGCAATGTATTATATTGAAATATGTTTTTTTAGAAGAGATGATAAATTTCAGTCAATTTGATACATTTGCCATGAAAATATATTGGTGGCTTGATATATGAAGCAATAAAAACATGTACTGTGTTTTAGCAAACCTCAATTTGCCCGTTGCCAGTCATTTGATTGAAGTCGCTTTCAGCGAAGTATTTTTCAGCAAAGCAAATTGAGCGAAACACATGTAAAGCGATGCATTAAGAGCGAATATTAGATTCGGTGACTTATACAGTAAAGTGACTTCGCCAATAGGTATTATGAAGAGAGTTTGAAACAAATATTACTGTAGTATGAATAGTTTGACAATGGTTATTACAAGAAATATAAACATTAACCACTGTCTTTAAGAAAATTAGTATAAATTCAACTTTGTAATACTATTCAAGTGCAAAACTATACATAAATAAGCCATATGAAGTTTGATAATGATTATTAAAAGGAATATAATCATTAACCAAATGTAGAATGGTATAAAAAATGATGAGACGATCACTATCTCAAACTCCACTGTCATATGATTAAAAAAAAAACTTTACTAAAAGTTAGGTGGTATGATTCGGGAAAAACAATGTATGTGTCCGTCGGAGGAAGAGGGGTAACCTCATTTGTTCTTGTCTTAATCATTGATGCAACTTCATCTGAAACCCCACTGCTGCATCCTGAAGTATGCATCGAGGTGGATCGTGTGTCTTCGACAGCAATCACAAATTCATCTTTAATCTTTTCCAAGTCAACTTTCATTGAATTATGACTATAGGAAAGCGCACCTTTTCTGTACATTTATTGATTGTCATTTCTGTAATCTAAAATTCTCTTTAATTTTCCTTTGCAGTTATATGCCTCCCATTACCATATTATAGTGCTTAGAGTAGCTTTGTCCTTTCTATATATATAAATCGTGTATAACTTTGTCTCGTCCATGCTTTAATAAAAGGATTTCCATGAAAGGGTAAAATGTATAAGTACTTGCTATCAAATAAAAATCGGATGAATCACATGTCCTCACTATATGAAAAACTGTAGTCTATTGATTTTAAAATGCTAAATTCTAGTTTCTCGCAATGTGAGAATTACAGGCATTTGAACATGCAGACAGAACCAGATTACTATTCCTTCCCAAATATTGCTGATGTTACCTCCTACTTGAACAAAGCTAAGGGTTTTCCCACGTTCGACCTCCTGAAGGGGTATTATCAGGTGCTCATGATACCAGAAGACATCTCCAAGTCACCATCACCACTCCCTTGGGTACATACACCTTCAATTACTCCTGTTTTGGCCTTCATAATGCTGGGGCCTATTTTCAACGTCTCATGGATGGCATCATATGGGTCCTCCCCTTCTGTGATTGTTACATGGACAAAATGCTGGTGTTCCTCTTTGTAGAAAACAAAGGGGAACACCTCCGCAACCATGTATCGTGCCCAACCGCCTACAGTAGAACAGCCTTGTAGTGTGGTATTATAAGTATATATTTGACGCCAACATAATATTGTTCTCAGGGCACCGCATCACTCCTGAAGGAATCCACTCCTTTCCTGAGAAGGTAAACAGCCAATCAGAACTCCCCTATGCCATTGACCTTCAAAGCAGTGTGAGAATTCTTGGGTATGATCAACTATTGCCTCAATTTCCTGTCAGTTATCGCCACCATCCTTGCCCCCTCTATGCCTCCCTCAAGGGCAATCCCAAAGACCTGAAGTGGGGTTCCCATTAAGAAGCAGCCTTCTGGAATGCAAAAAATGTTGTATCAACTGCTGCTGCTCTCACTTTTTCTGTACCACATGCCCCTCTCCTTCTCTCTGATGGGGTACCTTGTGAGGTTGTGAAGAAAACACCATCATAAAATTAAGTAAGTTCCATTGAGAAGGTGCAAATCAAGAATTATATACAACAGCCAAGAAACACTTTTGTGACAAACAAAATGCTCCAAGGTGGGAAAGTACAATGTTGTCATGTCCTCAGGGCATTGCTACAGTTAATAATGCAAGGGATATTTATGCATAAATACATAGTAATACAATGCATACACATACAAAAGTACATTGGGGCTGTATCTATTTACAAGAGACATATATAATAAATGAGATACATAATACATCATTACCGTTACCGTTACTGATCCCATAATCCACCAGGATCGTAGAGGCGCTGCATGGTGGAACACCGCAATAGGAGCCTCCACTTGTCACGGTTGTGTGTGAGTGCCTGGGTCTGGGAGAAGGTTTTTCCTGTTCATTTAGCAATCTTGTCGGTCCACCTCTTTCTCTGCCGCCCTCTTCTCCTCTTCCCCTGAACTGTTCCCTGGAGAATTGTCTTGGACAGGCCGCTTGATCTTGTTGTGTGGCCATACCATTTTAGTTTTCTCCTCTTCACTGTGGAAAGCAGATCTTCATAGCATCCTAAGTGTTATCTCACTCTTCTGTTGACTTCTTCATTTGTGACATGGTCAATGTACGAGATGCCATGCACTCGTCTGAAGCATCTCATTTCTGCAGCTTGGATCTTTCTCTGTAGCTCTGCCGTCAGTGTCCAGGATTCACAAGCATACAGAAGGATGGAAATGACTAGGGCATGCAATAGTCTCAATTTGGATTTGACAGCGATGTTTTTGTCTTTCCAGATTGGATTCAGTTTTGCTAGCGCCGCTATTGTTTGCGCTATTCTTGCATGGACTTCTGGATTGGATCCTTCATGGCTGATGATTGCACCAAGGTACTTGAATTGTTGGACTGTTTCAAGTTTTTGACCACCGACCACGATTTTTGCTTTGATTGGTTCGTCGCTGTTTCTCATTAGCTTTGTTTTTTCAGCACTGATTTCCATTCCGTATCTGGTTGATGTTTCATCCAGACGTTTCACGAGGTTCACCAGCTCTTCTTCGTTCCCTGCCAGGCCGTCAATATCATCAGCAAACCGAAGGTTGTTGATTGTTCGTCCTCCGATGCTAACTGTGCTCACATGATCTTCGAGTGCATCTGTCATAATTTGTTCAAGGAAGATGTTGAACAGGGTTGGTGACAGAAGGCAGCCTTGGTGGACACCTACTGAAGTGTGGAACCATTCGCCTATTTTGCCTTGGGCAAGGACCGCGCTGGTTGCTTTATTGTACAGCTGTTGGATCGTCTGTATCATTTTTTTGTCCCATGTTGTACCTGTTCATTGTGGCCCAGAGGGCATCATGCCATACACGGTCAACTGCCTTTTTGTAGTCAATGAACACGTGGAAGATGTCTTGCTGGTGTTGGCTGTACTTCTCACAAAGCACTCGAAGATTGAAAATCTGTTTCGTTGCGCTCCTTCCTCTTCTAAACTCAGCTTGTTCTTCGGCAATGATCTCTTCTGCCTGGGGTCTCAGTCGGTTCAGAAAGACTCTCAACATCACTTTGCTTGCGTGGCTGATAAGGCTAATCGTTCTATAGTTTTGGCATTGCTGTAAGTTGCCTTTCTTGGGAAGCGTGATGATGAGGGACTGTGTCCAGGGTGTGGGCCATTCACCTGTCTGTCAGATCTTGTTGCAGATGCTATTGAGGATGTCAGTCACTGTCTCTCTGCCATGCTTTATAAGTTCTGTAGGGATGTTGTCTACTCCTGCAGCTTTTCCATGTTTTAGCGATCTGATCGCTTCCTCCACTTCTTCTCTCAGAACTGGGAAGTCGTCGTTGTTAGATGATTTGTGGCACAATGTTACATTGGGATCTCCATTGATCTGGTAGCTGTAAAGGTCAGAACATTACTCTGTCCACCTCTTGAGTATGTCTTCTTCTTCCGTGAGGCAGTTCCCTGCTTTGTCTTGGATGGTACTGACTCGTGCTGGCTTTGGTTTTGTTAGATCTTTCACGATTTGGAACGCTCGCCTACTGTTGTTCTTCTCCAGCTTTTCCTCAATTTCTGTACACTGTTTTCCAATCCAATCTTCTTTGGCTTGGTTCATGCTTTTTCTTATCTTGCGGTTGATTTTTCTGTACTCTGTTGCTCCGGTGGGTGTAGTCTTGTTCTTTTTCAGTTCTCTTCTTTTGTTGCACATATCCATGATTTCATCTGTGACCCATCGCTGTGTTTTCCTGCGAACGTTTCCAAGCGTTTCGTTTGCAGACTCTATCATGACTTAGTTGAATTGAGCTGTCAGCCTTTCCGCGCTGTGGTCTTCCTCAAGCGTTAACAGTGAGGCAAACTTCCCTCCAACTGTGGCCTTAAAGGACTCTGCGATGTTGGGGTCCCTCAACCTGTCCAGGTTGAATTTCATCCTGGTGTTCTTGGGCTTCTTGATTTTCTTCAGCCTGAGTTTGAAGTTCACAAACACCAGATCATGGTCGCTACCGACATCTGCACCAGGGAAAGTTCTTGTCATAGCTCTTTTGATCCCCGATCTGAACCGATTTTGTACAAGAATGTAGTCGATCTGGTTGTGGTGGATTCCATTAGGTGCATGCCATGTCCAGCGTCGTGATGCCTTGTGCTCACCGAGTGTATTTGCAAGCACCGCATTGTTGTAGCTGGCAAACTCTATAGTCGTAGTCCTCTCTCATTGGACACGTCATTGCATGAGGGGCCGCAGAATTCCTTCCAGTCCTTCTGTGCGTCTTTGCCCACTTTCGCATTCCAATCTCCATGGATGATAAGTATGTCATTTTTGTCTACTTTGTCGATGGTTTCTTGGAGTTGACTGTAGAATGCCTCCACAGCATCATCGCCGTGGTCTGTTCTTGGTGCATAGGCCTGTACTATTGTGATGTTAAATGGTGCTGCTCTTAGGCGGATGGAAATGGCCCTGCTGGAAACTGGGCGGCAACCTATTACAGAGTTCTTGACGTTCTTGTTGACAAAATAACCTACGCCATTGGTATGTTTGTCCATCTCTCCGCTGTAGTAAAGTACATGACCGTCCTCGGTAAGATGTTCCCCATGGTTCTTCCACCTAACCTCACAGAGTCCCACAACGTGCCAGGTGTATTTCTCCAGTTCGTGTGTTAGTTCCTGTAGTTTCCCTGTCTGGGCAAGGGTTCTCACGTTCCATGTTGCTATTGCAACGTTATCTCTTCCTCGGATCTTCGGAGGGGATGTTGCACCAGTAGTACACTTGTCACGTCTGCCCTGGTGTGCTACGGATGGCGCGGTCCTTTTTGACCCGGGCAACGACCGAGCCGGTATGGTATCCTTTTTTGTTGCGTCCATCATGCAGTGTGTCTTGGGCTGATGAAACCTGGCGGCGCCCATCCCTCTCCAGGCCGGGTCACAGCCGACTTCCTCCAGTACCCGGGGGGGTCGCCTTGACCTCGAACACGTGGCCGTTGTCATTCGTCTAGGAATTCTTCGCCCTGGTCGGTGCCTTTGGAACAAAGGTCTTTCGCCCAGTGATGCCGTGTTAACACCACCCCCTCACGTGGTTTAGTCCGCCAGCTGAGACGGTGTACCAGGGTGTGGCGCTTGGAGCCAGCACGTGAGAGATTTAGGAGATGGATGAGGTCCAGTGATGCCAACCAATCTCCCATTAGATGATATACTGTAGGTATAAATGATCTACGGTAATATTAGATAATGTAACGGTTTCATATTTTATATATCTAAACCTCCCTTCCCCCTCACGCTCGTAGTTCCATTCTTGAGTGAACTATCTTTGAGCCTTTTGAGATCTGCGTGGGAACAATTTGGGGTTAGATACTAAGGACCTTTTTTTGTATCTGTGGTAGAGACCACTGGTATATGGGGAGGGGGTCAACCAGAGGTGGTGGTACTGGAAGTAGAAAGTGGTGGTTACTTCCACTTGGAAGATGCACCTTATAGTCCCGTGATCTACCACAGCCCATGACAACTCCACCCTTTTCCCAGCGATTAGATCTAGTGTCTTTTATCCTTACTGTCTTACCTGTACCCAACTTTGGAAGTGGCCGGGTATGCTGATCATACTGTAGTTTCAATTGCTCAGCATGGGAAGCTGCATGGCATTCACAGTCCTCAGACTTGCCCGGCCATTTCTCTGAAAAAGTCTGCGATTAAGCAAGTACACAGGTATGGAGTTGGTGGCTGTACAAAATCTGTACTGGAGAGCAGCCTGTGATGTTTGGGGTATTATGCAGTTGCAATCAATATTTCCAGAAGGTGGTATTTTGAGAATCAAGTGCTTAATGACTTTTACAGCAGATTCTGCATGGCCATTGGACTAGGGGTAGTATGATGATGACATGATATGGTAGACACCCCATCTCTTCGAGAAATTTTTAGAAATCTTGGCTAGTGAAACGAGGGACACTATCAGTCCTGAGCCAAAGGGGAACATTAACTTCCCTGAAGTAATGACAGAAGATACATATGGTGTTGGAAGCAGTTGTCTCCTTTACATGGTACCACAACAAGCCACCTAGAGAGTTGATCAGTTACAACAAGCAATGACTTCCCAGCAACACTGAAAAAGTCAGCAGGTCCTCATAGGATGGTCATCATTCAATAAGGGTTCCTAATGAAGACTAGGCTGCATCAGCTGGCATGATTTGCAACTCTGACACTACTGGTGATGTCTGAGTCGATGCATGGCCAAAAAATGCTGTCTTGCATGTCTCTTCGTGGCTTCCACACCTCGATGACTATCATGAAGACGGGAGAGAATATGATGGTGGAGGGCAGCAGGGACAACAATCTTTATTCCATGGAGAAAGAGATCACCATCAATTGAGAGGTTTTACCTTAATTTCCAGAAAGGGAGTAAGGACTGGTATAGGTTATACTGAATGGATAGAAATCATGAAATCATATAATTCACAAGACTGGTATTCGATATACCTGTTGTGGCATCAACACAAGGGATTTCATCTTCTGGAGTATGGTGACTGACTGGGGCTCAAGATAAGGAATCTGGAATGCTGAGCTGCTTTCCAGCCTACCACACTGCTGTGCAAAGGTATGGTGAGATCTTTTCCTTGTGGCGTTGAAATCAAGGATTTTCCATTACATCAAGCAAATAATGATCTGGAATTGGGATCAGAGGGCATGATCCGTTCTCAGGATGAAAAGTTGAAGACCAGCTAGATACAACCGACACTTGGACATAGCCCAGACCACAGCTAACAACTCTAGATCTAGAGTGGCATAGCAAAAATCGGCATCTGTATTTTTACATTATTTTTAAGAATAAATTTTTCATTTCATATATTGTTGTTATGATGTCTTATGTAATCTTTTAAGAGTATTACATGATCCACACGAGATATGAATAAGGGCTTATGTAAATGTTTTTTATATTTTTACGAGGTATAATATGATGTTTGTGAGAAAATACTCAATTCTTTTGTCTGCCACATGTTTTGGAATTGTCTAAAAAATCCTAGAGTTAGATTGTGTCTTTTTTTTATTTCGGAAGACAAAGGTGGGCGGAGCTAGCTGAGAGAGAGCCGTCAAGCATTGTGTTGGTACGCGTTCGAGAGTAATTTTTGGCAACCTACACCCTTAGGCCAACCCCCAAGCTTCTAGCTATCGGTCCTAGAATCTTCTGAATGTAGCTAATTCATATATAGGCACCCCAGGACTGCATAGCAGCAGAAGAGAAGCAGCCGTCCTGTGAAAGAGCCAAAGTGCCTCCCTCACTTTCTCTCAGTACCTATAGCGTGTCCTTTCCAAAGTGATTCTGTGCCCCAAAGTATATCTTGTGTAGTGAGTTAAAACATTGCTGTAAATTTGGCAGGTGATTTTAAATATATTGTGTTGTGGTGAGTGTTGGCATTATGTAAATGTTTGTAATTGGCTCTGTGAAAGTAAATACGGGAAGTTACGAAGTTTATCAGTTACTTTTTGTAAGATCTTTAAGAGTGTAACATCTTTTTATGTATTAATCTAAGTTTTGTTCAGACTTAATATTTTGAGTTATCTGTTTTTGTTTTTACGTAAATTCTTTCGAATTGTTGTACTTTATATAGAATACATTTATTTTTGTAAAGAGTGTATTGTCTCAATCAATATTGTTTATTTCATACTCCCTCGTAGTCAGAGGTAGTTTTAAATAGTTGTTAATGATAATTACCCAGTTTTGTTTTGAGTGTACTTAAGAGACCTTTGGATATTCAGTGTTTTGTTTATTGCTGACTGGGAGTTATTTAACTGTCTCAGAGCTTGGTGTTAATATTTTTCAAGTGTAACAGAATTAATGTAAAAACAAACAGGTAAGTTTGGAACTCGGGAGGTTGTATAGTTTACCAGCCGGAATATATATAGAATATTATATTTAAGTTCCCAGATACGGTACCATCTTATGATATATATATATATATATATATATATATATATATATATATATATATATATATATATATATATATATATATATATATATATATATATATATATATATACATACATAGATCCAGACACCTTGTTCTTTATTAACCCATTCGGATATGCAGCTATGATATTGAAGAAAAAAAAGGGTAATTCCTCTTTTTTTTTCTTTTTTTTTTTTTTTAGGAGCACATGATGTCGCTAGCACTGATGTAGGACTACCCATAAAAATGAAATTATTTTTTTATGGAAACAGGATTCATTTCCTCACAGAATTCAAGATTAAAGGCTATATATTGCGTGGAAGATGTCTCATAATATTATTTGCCATCAGATTCTTTTTACTTCAGTGATTTATTGACGACGATGCAGGACTGGTTTGAATTCATGAGCAAGCAAAAACTACTCATATCATGAAAATTACAGTGATTTGGAGGGTGATAATAGCTCCTCGAGTTTACCTGAAAGTGAAATATTAGTACCGCAATACAATTACTATGTAGTGGATGACATGCCAAGAGGTACTTGAACAAGATTGCCTATACTAGAGAGGTATGCGCTACAGGACTTGCTGGTGTTGACAGGCAATTAGGGTTCTTTAAATGGTTTGTCCCCTCAATGCAAATCGGATAATATAGAAGAGTTGTAATTTAATGGTTTTTTTACCAATCAAATATCCCTTACAGCGTTTGTGAAGAACTTGGTAACATGATAGTACAACATAAATGATACTTGATAATTATATTTGACAAAGGAAAAACTAATTTCTAGGATGTAGAGTTATGCTAATTGTCAACTAAGAAAGGCATGTCAATAGGATCTTTTTTCCACATGTTGGAAAATGGGATTTGTTAGATTTTATTTCAGGAATGCAAGGAGATAAATAGCGAAAACTTCTTTTCTTCAAATTAAGAAATAGTGGATTTCAACTTCTTTTAATAATATTTTAGGTAAACTATCAATATAATTTGCTCTTTTTTAAACCTTCTGCATATTGGATGGAATTATTCTAAACTAGAGGGGCCCTCGGTAGAGCGCAGACCTTCACCACTGCAACTTATTTCTTGACCTTCTGCTCAATTTTGTCCTTAATCTTTGACCTTAACATGTATTAGTTGGCGTGGATTTTTATGCACTCATATATTAACCAAGTTTGAAGTATCTGTGACAACGATGTTCAAACTTATGGTTGATCACGGGAATTGGACATTTTGCCTGCCCGTGACCTTGACCTTTGACCTTGACCGTCCAAGATTTAATCATTTAAGGCTATTTACATATAAGTTAATCCCTGCAAGTTTTATTACTCTATGATGAAAGTTGTGGCCAGGAAACTGTTCACGAACAAACACACACACAAAGAAACACACAAACATACAAATAGAGGGTAAAACCTAACCTCCTTTCAACTTCGTTGGCGGAGGTAAATATCGTCAATGATTAAAAGGACAGATAAGTAAATATCATGCATTAGCCGAATAGAGAGTATTATTATGTTATATGGAGGCTTTTTATGATGTAATCTTGATATTATCAGTGTGTTTATAAAAGAATGCAGTGAAAGGGTTCCTATTTCTGATTAAATTTTCCATTCAGTAATGAGATGGACTTCAAAACCATAAAAGCTCAGTCATGGTTGAGCCTTACGAAGCAGTTGGGCGAGTTATTTTTATTTTAGATATGGAAAAGGGGAGTTATCGTAGGTGTATTATTATTATTATTATTATTATTATTATTATTATTATTATTATTATTATTATTAGCTAAGCTATAACACTAGTAGGAAAAGTAGGATGTTATAAGCCCAAGGACCCAAACAGAGAAAAATAGCCCAGTGAGGAAAAGAAATAAGGAAATAAATAAATTATATATTAAGTAATGCACAATTAAAGTAAAATATTTTAAGAAAAGCAACAGCATTAAAATAGATCTTTCATATATAAACTATAAAAAGAGACTTATGTCAGCGTGTTCAACATACAAACATTTGCTGCAAGTTTGAGCATTTGAAGTTCTACCGATTCAACTAACCGATTATGAAGATCATTCCATAACTTGGTCACAGCTGGAATAAAACTTCTAAAATACTGTGTAGTATTGAGCACCATGCTGGCAAGGATATAACTATTAGATTTAACTGCATATATAGTGTACTGCACGTGTATCACACACGCTCGTACCCTGTAATGGTATTTCTGTTTTTTTCATATTGTCGTTATTGCTTTTCCCTTCCAATGATAACCTGTTCATGCCTATATTTTATTGCATCATTTTGTTCGAATTTTTGTGCCATTAGTTGCATTCGACTAGTCTCTCAGTTACTTCCTAACGGCTCGCTTGCACGTTGGTGACCAGCAGAGTGACCAGCTCCCTCCCGCTTTCCACCTTACTGCTGTGTCTTACTGTTTGATGATGCCGCCTTCCCACACTGACTCTACTATCAAAACCATATCCCTGAAACTACCGTCTGCTGCCAGCAGAGAAGTGTTCGCCTGGTTACAGTGTGCATAAGTTCAGATTCGCATTAAGGGCGTGACTCTAGTCAAGCAACAAAGCAGGTTACATTCTCGCTGCCATCCCTGAGGACACCTTCCCGGAAATATCAGATTGGCTGTTGGAGCAACAAGACACGCCAATAACCTACAAAGCCCTCAACTCATACCTCTTGGAGCAGTACTCGGCATCACCGGCCGCCTGCATAGTCGAACTTTTTTGGCTCTCTCAACAACCATTTGGGGAACAAAAGGCTTCGCTCGCCATCAGGGAAATGACTGATATCACTCGCTAACAACCTGCCACCAATGGCTCTACCCGTGAAGTGAATATACCTCATACCCTTTGGGTACAGCACCTACCCGAACCTGGACGTGCTGCTATCCCCGGTGTAAATGCCCTTATGGACAGCCACTTCACCAGCTTCAAGACTATCAATGCCTCCACTCGTGATGAAGGGGACAACTAATCAACATCGTTTGAAGCTAGATGTGAATGCGGTCGAACACAGATGCCCATCCTATGACATGCCGGAGTGGGAACAAAGCTGGCCGCTACTCGCATATACCCCCTCTAAATTACACCCAAACCAAGTACCTCTCCAGTAACTTTCTGATGCCCATCGGCCAAAATTATGCTACTACCACTCCAAATTCAGGGCTGCTGCGAAGAAATGTGTGAATAGTTGTCAATAGCCAAAAAAACATGTAAGTTGGCCATCGCT
Source organism: Palaemon carinicauda (assembly GCF_036898095.1). Taxonomy (NCBI): domain Eukaryota; kingdom Metazoa; phylum Arthropoda; class Malacostraca; order Decapoda; family Palaemonidae; genus Palaemon; species Palaemon carinicauda. Next base: position 97,975,083 of record NC_090743.1, on the reverse strand, counting down.
TGTGGCGGTAGCCTCCCTTGTCACTAATCTTCTCTTTTTACATGATGCAGATATGGGTATGCAATTTTCGGTAAACATGGGTGCGTGCCATTCTCTTCTGCCAAAGCCACTCTGTTTAAGTCTGCCGACATCTACTTGATAGCTGCCAAAGGATCAGTGATACTCACTGATGTTCATGAAACCTTCACATTATGGTTTGGAATCGGCAATTATATTTGGAAATTTCTCATTGCTGACGTCCCATTGGTAATCTTTGGGAGCGGATTTTCTCTTAAACTTCCACCTGGTCGATGTAGTTCACCTACGGTTAGTCAACGTGGATTCATACTCCACAACACTTCCCCAACCTATCCCCTCCAACCTCTGTCTTCACATCAGGGCACCCACGGATATCTACGCCTTCCTCCCCACATCGTACCCAGATGTTTTCTGTCCAAAACTTTGTCGAACTCCCGCGTCTCCTGCGATACGTTATTCATTACCATATTAATATGACGGAGCCCCCGGTGTTCGCCAGATTCAGACGTCTGGCACCAGATTGTTTAGCAGCCGCTAAACAAATGTTTGCGGAAATGGAAGAAATGGGTCTTTGCCAAAATGCCTCAAGCCTGTGGTTTTCACCCTTACAAATCTTCCTGAAGAAAGATCGCTCCCTGCATCCATGTAGGGATTACAGGCGCCTGAACATGTAGACGGAACTGGGTCACTATCACAACCCAAACATCACTAACGTAATCTCCTACTTGCACAGAGGAAGGTTTTCACCGTGCTCAACGTCCTGAAGGGATATTATCAGGTGCCCATGAACCAAGAAGATATCCCCAATACCGCCATCACCTTCCCCTTCGGTACATACAGATTCAATTACTCCTGTTTTGGCTTTCGTAAAGCTGGACCCATTGATTAAAGTCTCATGGATGGCATCTTATGGGATCTCTCTTTCTGTGTATATTACGTGAAAGACATACTTGTATTCTCTTCCTCCAAATAGGAACACTTCCATCAGCTTTGCATTGTGCACAACTGCCTACAACAGATTGACCTTGAAGTCCGGTACGACAAATGTGCCTTTGGCGCCAACGAAGTATCATTCTTAGGGCACTGCATCACTACTGAAGGAGTCCATCCCTTCCCTGAGAAGGTAGTAGCCGTTCAAAACTTCGCCATGCTCTCGACCGTCAAAGCACTGCAAGAATTCCGCTACGACAAATGTGCCTTTGGCGCCAACGAGGTATCATTCTTAGGGCACTGCATCACTACTGAAGGAGTCCACCCCTTCCCTGAGAAGGTAGTAGCCGTTCAAAACTTCGCCATGCTCTCAACTGTCAAAGCACTGCAAGAATTCTTGGGTATGATCAACAATTATCACCGTTTCCTGCCAGCCATAACCGCCAATCTTGCCCCTCTGAACGCTTCCCTCATGGGTAAGCCAAGAGACCTGAAGTGGGGTTCCCGTCAAGAAACGGCCTTCTGCAACACAAAGAATTCCCTATCCACCACTGCTGCTCTCACTTTTCCGTGTTGCATGCACCTCTCCTCTCCACTGATGCTAGCGATATTGCTATTGGAGCAGTCCTCGAGCAGGTGGTCAACGGCTAGCCCCACCCATTGGCCTTCTTCAGTAGAAAACTGTCCAAGGTGGAATCCGCTTACTCTACCTTTGACTGCTAATTGCTGGAGGTACAATTGGTTGTTAGTCACTTTCGCCACTTGATGGAAGGTGCGCTCTTCGTCATTCTTATGGACCACATTCGTCTGATACATGCCTTCACTCGTCAGTCAGACACCTGGTCTGCCTGTCAACGCTGACAGCTCTACGCCGTGGCTGAATTCTGTACCAACCGTGTTTCACACAATTGTACATAATTCCTTTTGTATACATTATGCTTGTATCTTCGCTCCTCCCTCGCACTAAAACGAACATGAAAATTCCTGTCTGGTTTTTCCTCTGTGATATTGTCTGTCTTGTGAACTTGTCATGTCCTGTTGCCTTGAGGTTTTGTATATAAGGAGAGTGTTCCACAACAATATAACTCATGTAGGGCATCCTGCATGGCCTCCGTTGGGAAAATGTCCTTCTTGACAACTCCAACGCATCCCTCCTCTGTGACTTCAGTTTTGGTAGACCTAGAACGTGGATACCTTCTCCCATGCACTGACAAGTGTTTGATTTCATTCATGGATTTCACATTCTCGCACTGTTCTACTGCACAGCTACTGAAGGCAAATTTCATTTGGCATGGCATTACTAAAGATGCTAAACCTCAAAAGTACATCAACACACAGATTCAGGAGTGGGCACCTTTCCTCAACCTCTGTAGTGGTTTGCCTATATTCACGTCAATGTTGTACTTCCCCTATCCACATCACAAGGACATCATTATCTGTTTACCGTCATCAGCCGCTCCACTCGCTAGCCTGAAGCCATTCCTATGGAAACTGCAACGTCTGCCTTGTGTACATTGACCTTACTATCAGAATGGATAGTGATATTTGGTATCCCTGAGCATACTACTTCTGACAGGGGTACCACTTTCCCCTCTCAACTGTGGATAAAATTAGCAAACCCCCTGGGAATAGGCCTACATCAGACAACCCCCTATAACACTGCTGCCAACGGAATGGTTGAACTTTTTCATCGTACCCTCAAAGCAGTTTTGATATCCACCTGCAAGGACTCCAACCAGTTTATTCAGCTTCCCTGGGTCTTCCTTGGACTAAGGACCACTTCCAAAGATGCCCTGGATGTCTTGGCAAATGAATTAGTATATGGCGACCCGTTGGTCGTTCCTGCTAAATTTTTTCCGTCTGTACCTGTCATTGGTAGATACAATACTATTGAAGGAGTAAGTTATTGAAACAAAATTTATATCTATTCGGAAAGTGTGAGCAGCGAGACGAGATTCGACTACCGTAGTGTTTGGTGAAAGCATCTCTTTAATCAGTGAAGTCAGCATATTTTGCATATTTTGAGAAACCTAGCCTTCAGTTATATCCTTGTTTATGAACAATATCATCACGGGTTGACATGTGCTGCCTTTTTTGTTATATCTTAACATGAGGTCCAGATTGCATCAGAAATTTGTTCTTGAAGCTTTCATGTCGTGATGAAGTGGGTGTATTTTAGGAAACCAATCGAGACACAGAATTGTTAAAAAACTCCTTATATGGAAATGACAACTGCCCGCTGTAATTAGCTCCGCCCATATATGAGTATATAAACCTCAAGAAAAGATTGTCCAGAGGAGGTAAAACAGGACGTAGGATAAGAGAGGAACTATGTCTGAAGCAGATGGGAACCACATCCTGACGAAATGAAAAGTAGAGAAGACCAGAAGTCTGATAGAGCCAGTTCACAACCTTCCCATCAGACAACAAATGCCTATCTCCAAAATCCTGTTATGGCTGAGAAGAAGAGACGAATCAAAGCAGGGAGCCCTCCCTGCTTGTGATGAGAGGTAGCCAACACTACCTCAAACCTGGCCTTAGTTCTACAATAGCATTAAATTCTTGGAGAAGACTCCGATGTCCTATCTTGATGCTACCTTTTCTGTGATGCCTTTAAATCCGAAGTCATCATGCTAGTTTTACCTGAACTTCAGCCACCCTTCTGCGACATTCTCAAGCCTGAAGCCTCCATACTAGTATCATATCAGCAGCTGTAGACAACTATTCAACATTCCTTAAGTATTTCTACCTAACTGATGGTTTGGCTTTTTTTTTTATTAATATTTAAATGGAGTTGATTTGTCAAAAAAAGTAACTGAAGAAGTAATATTGGTTTTCTTTATAAGTTTTTGAATAAACATGTTGTGAACTTTTTTGTGAGTTTCTTTTTATATTCATTTCCCATATTTCAATATTGGGTGTTGGAAACATTTTGTTTGAATTATAAAAGGACCTGTAATGATCTTAAGATCATAATAGCACCCTTCTCCAACAATCTCCAGTGTGTACGTCACGTTGTGGGAAAATTTACTCCATGCCGCCAGACTTACAAAATCTCAGCTAAGCACTACATATCAACAGATCTGCAATCATCAATGTAGATTTTCCTGTGCAATGACACAAGTAAGTCACCATTAATGTCTCCTTACACGGGCTCTCTCCTCGTAATCTGTCGTACACCCAAAGCATTCCTCCTCAACATGTGTGGCAAAGAAGACTGGATATCCATTGATCATCAAAAACCTGCATACCTCCTGCCAGATGACCCACCTACACTACACCTTTCAAGAGCAGAGTTCCTTATTGCACAAGTATGTCTTCTGTAGGGTGTGGTACACTGTAACAGTATTTCTGTTTTTTTGTATATTGTCTTTATCACTCTCCCCTCGCACTGGTAACCTGTTCATGCCTGTATTTTCTTGCATCATTTTGTTTGAATTTTTGTGCTTATCTTAACTGGAATGGGTTGTATATATGCATGGTCCGTCCAAAAACAGTTAGTTGCATTCAAGTAGTCTCTCAGTCACCGTCTAACAGCTCGCCACACACAATAGTATTATGAACAGGGTGGTACTGTGTGAGGAAATCAGAATGTAAAGGATGGTCAGAATTATGAAAAATCTTATGCAATATGCATAATGAACTAAATGAATGAGGGTGCTTTAGATTAATAACTAGATCAGGAATAAGAAATTTAATAGACCATAAGTTCCTATCCAGTTAAAGAAACCTTATCAAAGCTGAGAAATGGAGTTTAGGAGCCACCATCCTCCTCCTACTTACAATCATACCTTGTGTTTTGTTAGGATTTGACTTTACGCTCCATAATTTGCACCATACAGTAGTTTTAACTAAATCCCTATCAAGTGATTCAGCAACCCCAGATCTACATTTAGCAGATGGAATTGATGTAAAGGAAGTAGCGTAGTCTGCATATGCAACGAGCTTGTTTTCTAGGCCACATCCACATTTCATGTGTATATACAGTAGTATGAAAGGTAATGGGCCAAAAATACAACCCTTTTGAACACCAGATATCACATTCCTATACTCACTATGGTGCCCATCAACAACAACTCTTTGTGATCTTTTACTTGAAAACTCAATTATACTAAGAAACGACACACCAATTTCCAACTGTTTGAGTTTGGAAACAAGGGCCTAATTATTAACACTGTCAAAGGCAGCAGTAAAATCAAGGCCAATAATTCGAACTTCCTAAAAACCAATGAAGGTATTTCTGTACAGCATTAGAGATTGTAAGAAGGGCATCACATGCTCGAAAGCCTTTATGAAAGCAAATTTTGCAAACTAAGGAACAGAAGATTACCTCCAGCAAACCCATTAAGACGTTTTGTCAAAAGACGTTAAATTTTTTTAGAATATATTGGAGTTATGGAAATTGGGCAGTAATCAGCTGGACTTGAGCTACCACAAATGCATTTGCATACTGGAGTAACATTACCAAGAGGAACCCCATCTTGTTAACTTGTTTAAAATAAAAGATAACTTTGGAGCCATAAAATTTGCATTCTTTGTGAAACACAAAGGAGAAATACCATTTGGGTCCTTCAATAGGGCTTTAATTTCACGAGATCGAAAAGCTAAACTATTTACTTTAGCTTCAGGAAAACCGGAATGAGGGAGATCAAGTTTCTCATTACTTTACATACTGTCAAACACATCAGCCAAAAGTGTTGCCTTTTCCTGTGGACAGTGAGTTACAGAGCCATCTGGTTTAAGTGAAGGAGGAACTGTTGCGTTTACACCAAAGAGTGCAGGTTTAAGGGAAGCCCACCAATCACGTTCCTGGGTTGTACCAGAAAGGGTTTCTTTTATAGTTAAATTGTACTCCTGTTGAGTTTAAGCATGAACTTTGATAGTAAAAGCTCTGTGCTGGGTAAAGTTATTCCAATTCAAATCTGATCTGTAGCCCTTCCAAAGATGATAAGCCTCCTGATTCTCCAAATAAGCATTTTTACAATCATCTTTGTACCATAGTTTGTTTTTCACTCGGTGCCTTAGCAAACGAGAAGAGATACGCCAATAAATTATGTTAACCAGATTCTCATTCAAAGGAACAAGAGGCTCTACACTATTATACAATTGTGACCAATTTAAGTTCAAAGGATTACTCTAAATGCCATTCCAGTCTGCTTGAGATTTTATATAATTCATACACGAGTATGAAACATCAGGGACAGGCTGGTCAGTCTTCACTACTAAAGAAATCAAGGGATAATCAGATGTTCCAACTGGAGAACCAATCTTACTTGTTATAACGCCAGGGGAGTCAGTGTATACGAGGTTCAAGCAATTACCAGACCTGTAAGTAGTTTCATTTATGATTTGCTCACAGCCCGATTTAGAGGCAAAGCCCAAAGCTCTCAAGTCATGGTGATCAGTAGGAGAAACAGAATTTAACCACTCCTTATAGTGACCATTGAAGTCACCAACAAAAGCCTCGTCTTGTATCTTAGCCATAATGGTAAGAAGACAATCGAAGATAGAATAATCTATGTCTGGATTCTGGTAGATCAAACATAAATAAAAGCTATTATGCCAGCCACAAACTTTTATTACCCGAGTCTCATGACATCTACATTCATAGTAGGTCTTAAAAGAAGCTGGGTACTCAGTTCTAATATACACCGCCATTTCACTGGCCCTAGGAATGGCATCCTGTTTCTAAATTATTGATTTCTTAAAACCAGGAGCTCAGATAAGTGAGGCACTCATCTGAGCTCCTGATTTTAAAACCTAAGTTTCTGATCCCCAAAAAAATATCATACTGTCTGGACGCAACTGTAACGTCTTGATTATTTGCATGTAGACCACTAATATTTCTATACAGTAGACGACATTAAACATTTTGTTTTACCTAAATTGTCAACTTTGCATTAAATACTCAACTTGGAATTCTTAATTTTGACCCCCCAACAATGAAGAATGACGTTTTCTGAATTACTGGCACAATGAAGTAATACAGAAAAGAAAATTATTCGAGCTTTTGAGAATATAGACTGCAAAATTAATGCTACTGAGCCGCCATTGTTTTCAATATTAACTATTATTATTATTATTATTATTATTATTATTATTATTATTATTATTATTACCTAAGCTACATCCCGATTTGGAAAAGCAAGATGCTATAAACCCAAGTGCTCCAACAGTGAAAAGTACCCCATTGAGGAAAGGAATTTTGGAAATAGGTAAACGATAAAAGAAGTAATGAAAAATCAAAAGAAGATATTCTAGAAACATTAACAACGTTAAAACGGACATATCATATATAAACTATAAAAAGACTTATGTCAGTCTGTTCAACATAAAAACATTTGCTGCAAGTTTGAACTTTTGAAATTCTACTGATTCAACTACCCAATTAGGAAGATCAACCCTCAACTTGGTCACTCCCGGAAAAAAAACTTCTAAAATACTGAGAAGTATTGAGCCTCTTGATGGAAAAAGTCTTACTATTAGAATTAACAGCATGCCTAGCATTACGAACAGGATGGAACTGTCCATATAGATCTGAATGTATATGATGGTCAGAATTATAAAAAATCATTTGCAACATGCATATTGAGCTAATTGAACGACAGTGTCAGAGATTAATATTTCGATGTGGAATAAGAAATCTAAGAAACCGTAAGTTCCTGGTCAAAAATTCAAGATGGTAATCAGCAGCTGAAGACTAGGCAGGAGAACAATACTCGAAACAAGGTAGAGTGAAAGAATTAAATGATTTCAAAATAGATTGATCCATGAGAATCTTAAAGGACTTTTTCAAAGAGCCAATTTATATGTGATTGAATAAGACATAGATCTAACATGTTTCTCACAAGTAAATTTTCAGTCGAGAATCGCACCTAAAATTTTAGGTCATTCAAGGTAAAGAAACATTATCAGTGCTGAGATCTGGATGTTGAGGACCCACTGTCCTTGACCTACTTACAATCATACTTTGAGATATTTTAGGATTCAACTTCATGCCCCATAATGTGCACATTACACTAATTTTTTCTCTGTTAAGGGATTCAGCAACCATAGATCTACATTCAGGAGATGGAATCAACGGAAAGAGAGTAACATCATTTGCATATGCAATAAGCTTGTGCTTTATCAAAAGTAAATGTCATGTGTATGTAGTATGAAAAAAAATGAGCTAAGAACACTTCCTGAGAAACACCACTTATCACATTCTTTTATACACTATGGTGCCCATCAACAGCAACTCTTTGCTGTTTATTATTTAAAAATTCAATAATGATGTTAAGAAACGACCTACCCACTTGCAACTGTTTGAGTTTGAAAACAATTGCCTCATGCTTAACACGATGAAAGGCAGCACTAAACTACAGGCCAATCATACAAGCCTCCTGACTACAATCAAGTGATTTCTCTATGGGATTGGTGATTGTAAGAACGGCATCACATGCTCCAAGGCCTTTACGAAAACCAAAATTGCAAACTAGGGAATAGATGATTACCTTCATCAAACCTATTAAGACGTTATGCCAAAAGACGTTTAAAAACTTTAGGCAATATGGGAGTTATGGAATTTGAACTACTAAAAACACATTTAGCAAGAAGCTCCTCTTCTTGCTAACCTTGGAGCTAAGAAATTTGCAGCCTTTATAAAAGGAAAAATGCTATTTGGGTTTATACCTCCATAAGCATCAAGGTCCATTAAGAAAACCTTAATTTCAAAAGATCAAAAAACAAAACTAGTTTGTTCAGCCTCAGGAAAACAGGAAGGAGGGTGATCAAGTTTCTCAGTACTATGCCTACTGTCAAACACATCAGCCAAAAGGGTTGCCTTTTCCTCTAGGTAAAAGAGAATTGTTGCATTTACCCTATGAGATACTACCTCAAGAGAGTTAGTGGATCCTTTGACTGGCTAGACAGTATTGCATTGGATCCCTCTCTTTGATTATGGCCTATTTTTCTTCTTTTCCTACATATACTCCAAATATTCTTTACATATTCTTTACATATTGTCGTCTTTCCTCGTGCATCTGACAACACTGAAGTTACCAAACACTTCTTTGCTCAGGAGGCTAATTACTGTACTGTAATTGTCCTGTGGCTACTTTCCTCTTGGTAATGGTAGAAGAAACTATTTAGCCTTGGTAAGTAGCTCTTCTAGGAGGACACTCCAGAATCAAACCATTGTTCTCTAGTCTTGGGTAGTGCCATAGCCTATGTACCAAGGTCTTCCACTGTCTTGGGTTAGAATTCTCTTGCTTGAAGGTACACTCAGGCACACTATTCAATCTTATTCTTTTTTTCTCTTCCGCTTGTTTTTTGAAATGGTGTGTTGGGCAAGCTTAATAGAAGGGTCATGGATGCCTGGTGGTTTATCAAGAGGTTGTCTTTTCTTATCTGATTCTTATTCAGTTTTGAAAACCATCCTTACTGTCTTCCGTTCAGTTGAAATGGCTATCCCCGGGGGTATTTAGTCTTGCATGGTGTATCGGCTCCTCTATGTTGACCAGTTTTCCAAATTTTTTCTATAGTCTATGGGTTTGATCAATCACTTTATTCTTATTTCTGTATATTTTGTTTTTGTTACTATTCTTGTTAAACTAGTTTTTGAGTATGATGTCTCTTTTTTTTATTACCATTAATTCTTTTGCTGTCTGGAGACATTGAGCAAAATCCTGGAACAGTACGTCCTAGATTTCGTCAATGTCGTCTACTGTATTGCAATATTCGTGGTCTTCATGCAAATAATCAAGAACCTACAGTGTTGTCCAGACAGTATGATATTCTTTTGTTCTCAAAAACTTTGGTTACCAATAAGAGGCACTCAACTGAACTCCTTATTACCGGTTTTAGGAAGCCAATGATGTTGAAGCGGGATGCCATTCCTAGGGCCATGAGAATGGCGGTGTACATTAGGACTAAGTACCCTGCTTCTCATAAGTCCTGCTATGAATGTGGATGTCATGAAGTTCAGGTGATAAAAGTTTGAAGCGGGCATAACAACTTCTATTTGTGTTCGATCTACCTTAATCCAGACATAGATGATTCTATCTTCGATTGTCTTCTTACCATTATGACTTAAATACAAAAAGATGATAGAAAGGCTTCTTTTGTCTTTGTTGGTGATTTCAATGCTCACGATAGAGAGTGGTTAAGTTCTGTTTCTTCTACCGATCGGCATGGCTTAAGAGCTTTAAATTCTGCCTCTGAATCAGGCTGTGAGCAAATTATAAGTGAAGCTACTGACAGGTCTGGTAGTGGCTTGGACTCGTATACACCGAGTCCCCTGGCGCTCATCAACCATCTACTTGACATCTGATCATGCCTTGATTTCATTATCAGGGAAGACTGAGCAGCCTGTCCCAGATGTATCATACTCGTGTAAGATTTTTATGGAATCTCAAGCAGACTAGAATGGGATTTTACATGATATTTTGTGCTTGAATTGGTCTTAATTGTATAGCAGTGTTGATCCTGTTGTCCCCTTGAATGAGAATCTAGTCAACATATTTGATAGGTGTATCTCTTCTCGTGCGTTAAGGTACCGAGTGAAGGACAAACTGTTGTTCAATGATGATTGTAAACGTGCTTATTTGGAGAAATAAGAGGCCTATCATCATTGGAAGGGTAACAGATCAGACTTGACCTGGAATAACTATACTCAACATAGAGCTTTTGTTCAGAGAGTTTATGCTTCAGCTGGAAAGGAATACAATTTAAGCATAAAAGAAACTTTTTCTAGCACAACCCAGGAATCTAAGTGGTAGAATACCCTTAAATCTGCACTTTTTGGTGTAGATGCAACAGTTCCTCCTTTACTTTTACCAGATGGCTCAATCACCCACTGTCCAAAGGAAAAGGTAACCATTTTAGCTGATGTGTTTGACAGGAAACAGAGTAATGAGAAACTCGAACTTCCTCATTCCTGTTTTCCTGAGGCTAAACTAACTAGTTTAGCTTTTCGATCTCGTGAAATTAAAGCTCTGTTGATGGACCTTGATGCTTATGGAGGTGTAGACCCAAATGGCGTTTTTCCTTTTTCTTTATTATAAAGAATGAAGATTTTTTAGCTCAGAAGTGATCTGTTATTTTGCACTAGTTAACAAGAAGAGGAGCTTTTAGCAACTGTTGGAGAATTGGTAATATTACTCAACTATGGAAATGTGTTGGTGGTAGCTCAAGTCCAACTGATTTCTGCTCAATTTCCATAACTCCCATAGTATCTAACCCATAGTATCTTAAGTTTTTGAACGTCTTTTGGCAAAACGTCTTAATAGGTTAGCTGAAGGTAATCACCTATATTTCCGAGTTTGCAATTTGGTTTTTGTAAAGGTGTTAGAGCATGTGATGCCCTTACAATCTCCAATGCTGCACAGAAATCCTTTGATTGTGGTCATGAAGTTCGTATGATTAGCCTTGATTTTAGTGCTGCCTTTGACTGTGTTGGTCATGAGGCCCTTGTTTTCATACTCAAATAGTTGGGATTGCGTGGGTCTTTTCGTACCGTTATTATTGAATTTTTAAGTTATAGATCTCAAAGAGTTGTTGATGGGCACCATAGTGACTATAGGGATGTAATTTCTGGTGTTCCATAGGATAGAGTTCTTGACCCATTACTTTTCATACTAAATACACATGAAATGTGGTTTGGCCTAGAAAACAAGCTTCTTGCATATGCAGAAGATGCTACTGTCTTTAAATCAATTCCATCTCCTGAATGTAGGTCTGGGGTTGGTGAATCCCTTAATAGAGAACTAGCTAAAATTAGTGCATGTTTCAAATTATGAGGTATGTAGTTGAATCCTAACTAAACTCAGAGTATGATTGTAGTTAGGTCAATGACAGTGGTTCCTCAATATCTGGATCTCAGCATTGATAGTGTTTCTTTAACTTTGAATGAATTTTAAAATCTAAAGTGTGATTCTCGACAGCAAATTTTCTTAGGAGAAACACGTAAGGTCTGCATCATCTTCAATTGCACAAAACATTGGCTTATTGAGAAAGGTTTCTAAGATTTTTGGTGATGAATCTATTCTGAAGGTGTTTCAATTCTTTCATTCTACCTTTTTTCGAGTATTGTTCTCCTGTCAGGTCTTCACCTGCTGAATCTGATCTTGATTCGTTAGACAGAAACTTACCATGTATTACATTTCTTATTTTTTATCTGAATATTAATCTCTGGCACTGTTGTTCATTTAGTTCATTATGCATGCTGCATATGATTTTTAATAATTCTGACCATCCGTTACATTCAGATCCTCCTGAACAGATCCCTCCCGTTCATAATACTAGACATGCAGTATTATTCTAACAGTCAGGCCTTCTCTACCATGAATCTCTATACTACACAGGATTCTAGAAGTTTTATTCCAGCTGTGCCCAAGTTGTGGAATGATTTTCCTGATCAGGTAGTTGAATCAATAGAACTTCAAAAGTTCAAAGTTGCAGTAAATGTTTCTATGTTGAACATGGTGCTGTAAGTCTTTTTATAGTTTATATACAGTATGAATTATCTGTTTTCATGTTGTTACAGCACTTAAAATATTTTATTGTTAATTTTTTCTCATATCATTCATTTATTCCCTTATTTCCTTTCCTTACAGGGCTATTCTTCCCTGTTGGAGCCCTCGGTCTTATAGTATCTTGCTCATCCAACTAGGGTTATAGCTTGGCTAGTAATAATGATGATAATAATATTATAGACATGATGTAGACCTCCAATCAAATTAGTTTTTTTTTTCCAAAAGTCATTTTTTTTTTTTTTTTTTAGATATGAATTTTTTTTTCAATATGGTAAAAAAATTATCCCTAAAAACAGGGAAAAATATAAGAAATAAAATATGAAAAAACATCGGGAAAAAGGACATTTATTTGTTTTATAATGTCTTTCTAAGTTATATACCAAATTTTAATGCTATATCTTTAAAACTAAGGGAAGGGATAGAATTTGAAGGTCAGTAAGTATAGTTTTGAGATACGGGTGTTCAAAGTTTTTCTTTGTATTTTTAAAAAGACAATATCTTTCTTTTTTAGGCGAGACGGTTGCTCCTTCATCATCGCTCTCCTTTACTAACTCCGCTTATTTCGCCGATATTACACGATTCTGAACTCTTATTAGAGCGAATTTTCTTCTTCCTTATGTTAGCGAGATGTTGAAATTTTCTTATCCTCTTTGGCCTGAGGAAATTCTTGCTGAAACTGAGAAAAACGAGTGATTGTCTGAGGTCAAACTCGAACATGTACTCTCTATGAGGTTTATGCTAGGAATGAATGCCGAAGGGTGTAGTTACCGTGTAATACATCACCATGTCTCTCATGGAATCTATATAGATGATATTGCTCACAATTTTTTTTAAATTAAAATGTAATGATTATCTAAATTTGGGATAACATAAGAAACATTGCATTATCTTGTAGGAAAAATGTTTTTGGTTTATTGAATTATTTTTACGAATTACCCTGTAACTATGAAAATAAGAATAATTTCTACATAATCTTTTGTAAACACATTCTCCATTGCCATACAAAGCTCAGGGAATTTTTTTCAGGATTTTTTTTTTTTCTTCCTATACCCTGATTATTGGCATACCGGCCGGTCTCCTTATACAACGTGCCTATCGACTGTCGCCTATCACCAAGAAGTAATGAGAAAAGAAGTGGACTATTTGTTACAAAACGGATTAGCCAAACAAAGTTCCACCCCTTACACTTCTCCATGCTTGCTCGTGAAAAAACCGGACGGAACTTTTAGGATGTGTACGGACTACCGAAAGTTAAATTCGACTAGTTTGGCCTATAATTATCCATCGTCGCTCATCGACCAACTACTCAACAATATCGGACAAGCAAGATTCGTCTCCAAGGTCGACTTGTTAAAGGGCTATCATCAAATTTCTTTGGACAACAATGCAAAGTTGTTATCAGCTTTTATAACCTCGTTTGGGTTATATTAATACACCGTCATGGCATTTGGTCTAATGAACGCCCCCGCTACTTTTCAACCTGTGATGGATAACCTTCTAGGATCGATAGGAGGAGTATGCATATGTCTCGACAATATTTGGTATATTCATCGACCTGGGAAGAACATCTCTGAATTCCGAAGAAGGTATTTCAAAAGCTGCGAGTGTCGAGGATTAAATTTTGTTTTATTTTCATTTATTTTTTGTTGTTTGCCAAATCCAGAGAGAGAGAGAGAGAGAGAGAGAGAGAGAGAGAGAGAGAGAGAGAGAGAGAGAGAGAGAGAGAGAGAGAGAGAGAGAGTGTGTGTGTGTATCGATTGTTTGTTGAGAGAAAGACTGTTCGTGTAACTGAGATTGTTTGTTGTTGGTTTTAGCTAGGTTAGGACAGTGGTGAATGTCTTGGGGGAATGATTATTTTGATTTGACTGCAGCTAGAGTCAGTTGTGTGTCTGAATGCTGGACTATTATTATTATTATTATTATTATTATTATTATTATTATTATTATTATTATTATTATTATTATTATTATTATTATTATTATTCACCAGTGTGGAAGTGATTATTTATTTCAACAGTAAGTACAATTTATTTATATTCGCAAGAAGTGATTCTGAATAATAGAAAGTTTATTATTTATCTTTGATTATAGTGCGATAGTTTAGTTAGCTAGGAGTGTTCGAACGTGTTTTTTTTTATTTTTTTTTTTATTTTTTTTTATTTTCAGGTCGTAATTCCTCTTTTGGAAAGTTATCTTTTTGTGGTTATTGGCCAATTGTTGCTGACCTGGACTACGATTATGATTATGATTTGCTTGTTCTGATTGATTATATGATATTGATGCCATAGTGACCCAGCCCGTCTGAAGGAGTTTCCGTTTGGATTACTGATGATAAAGATTACGATGATGATGTTGATGATTAGGATTAACTGGCCCCTGTCTAGGAAGTGAGTGTGGTAGAGTTTGACTCAGAGTACTACCCTTTGCCAATAATTTGTGGCAGTGGGGTGTGAAGGTCTCTTGGGCCTTGTATCAATGACGGTGTCCACACATACATACAATATATATATATATATATATATATATATATATATATATATATATATATATATATATATATATATATATATATATATGCTCTACAAACTTGGCTGTGACCATTATTTTAGTTTTAAGTAGATTTTTGGTACTGTTTGTGAACTGTGTAGGTGTCAGGTTTTGTGAGTTTTTTTTTTTTAGTATTGGCGATGGTGTCCGTGCTCATACATGTTTCTACTGTATATTTTGTTTTGAAGATTTAGGGTATGGTGATTTATTTGTCTGTGCTTAGTATTAAGGTTTTGTGATTGATATTTTTTTGGTTATTTGAATTTTTTTTAATATTAAGTGATTGTTTTAGCTTTAAGAATTACAGTTTTAAGGTTATGTTTTGTTTTTGTGTCCTTTTTGTCAAAAGAGTCCCGCTGCTGATAACGTAGGGGAAAGTTTGTATTGAAGAGAAATTTGTCATTTAGAGTGATTAAAGGGTGTGTGGGTTGTTCTTGAGACATCCTGCCACACGAGGAGCATTCCTGACGGCTAACCTGGAGGAAAGCAAATTTGGAAAGGTTAAAGTTTGGTAACTGGGATTTGAAGTAGGAAAACGACTAATCGCCCCAGTAGCTGCTAACGTCGAAAGATCAAGGAAAGCATCACCACCCCACAGTGAGAGAGCAGTTACAATGTTTCTTAGGGATGGCAGGATTCTACCGACCTTTTTGCCCGAACTTTTCGGGTGTAGTCGCTCCCTTGACGGATTTGACTGGCCCCAAGAAAAGTTTTGTGTACCCGTGAGTGCCAGGAATCCTTCGACGGGATAAAGGCCATATTAACTTCAAAACCGATACTGCAAGCCCCTGATTTCAACAAGAAATTCCTTTTCCAAGTTCATGCATCGGATAATCTGATTGGAGCTGTCTTATTGCAAGAAGATGAGGAAGGAATTTTTCATCCTCTTTGCTTCATATCGTCAAAGCTAAAGAAACATCAGCAAGCCTACTCTACAGTTGAAAATGAACTGCTAGTGTTAGTCACAGCAATAAACAAGTTTGAGGTTTATGTGAATTGACCACAAAATGAAGAGATTGTAGTGTATTTGTATCATAATCCATTAACTTTTGTTAATAAGATGAAAGATAATAGTCAAAGATTAACTAGGTGGTCATTATGTTTACAACTGTATTTTATTAAAGTAAAGCATATATCAGGTAAAGATAATGTGGTTGCAGATTATTTATCGCAGGCTGAATTGATGGATTCAGGGCCGGAATAAATAATCCTCTTTATGGGGAGCTATCCTACGAAGCTGGTCTAGTGTAGAGTAAATACAATGGTTTTTTAATGATTTTTAATATATTTTACTTGTGCCTTGAAGGGATGAATAGCCAGCTCATAAGAAGAGTTTCTCTCGTGTAGATTTAAGTTTATTATGCAAATTACGTAACCCTTTCATTGTTACTTTCATTTTATTTTTCATTTCAAGTCAGTATATGTAAATTTACATTATTTTTGAGAATTAAATTCTCATTTTACGTATTTTTGTTACAAAGTCTTACGTCAATTGTTTGAAAGTGTTATGTGACCATACAAGATAGGGACAAGGGCTCATGTAATATTTCTTATATTTTTATGAGGTATTGTGTCATGTTTGAGAAAATATGTAATTTTTGTGCCACATGCTTTGGAATTTTCCAGAAAAACATAGTAATAGATCTTATCTTTTATTATTTTGAGGATAAAGGATGGGCGGAGCTAGCTGAGAGAGAGTCGTCGGATTATGTGTTGGTATGCATGAGAGTTGCCCAGAAACCCTGGATTCGTCTCTTTATATTTTTATCTTGTTGGAAACCCTGGCGTCGCTTTTAGGCCAACCCCCAACGCTTCCAGATCTCTTGGAAGCTTCTGGAAGTAGCTAAGTTTCAAAAGAAGACGACCCCAGGGTTGCATAGATCAGAAGGAGAATCACAGCCATAAGTCATACTCATCTCCCTCTTTCTCTGTCTCACTCTCACAAGCAACTCAGTGTATTGTTTTAAAAGTGTTCAGTGAAATATCAAAGTTTTGGTGTGATGGGTTTTTGTAAACATAATTATTTGTAAAAATTCTCTTAAAGGTTTAGTAACTAGCCCTGTAGTAAGGTGAAAGGTAATTGTATCATGATCTGGTTATCTATTTTCATTATCAAACTTAGTTATATTCAGATTTAATTTCAAGTGATACAAGTGATTGTATAATTTTCATAAGTATTATTTCTTTTGTCTTAGTCTGAGGTTTATTCAGATTTAATATTTAAAGTGATGTGATTATAGGATTTTCAGCTTGTAACATTTTTGTGTTAATCCAAGTTTGTTCAGACTTAATATTTCGATGGATTTATTCATGTAATATGTAAATTCTTTCAAATTGTTATAATTTATATAGAATATATTTATTTTTGTAAAAAGTGTATTATTTTAATCGCCATTGTTTAGATTAGTATTCGCTCATATCCTGTTAAAAAATCGAAGTAAGTCTTTTTAATTATTCTTCAGAATAATTACCCAGTGTTGTTTTGAGTGTACTTAGGAGACCTTTGGATATCGAGTATTTATATATTGCTGTCTGAGAGTAATATAACTGCCTTAGAGTTCGCGTATTAATATTTCCATGTGTAAAAGGTTTAATGTAAAAGCAAACAGTAGAGTGTGGAACTAGAAAGGTTGTTTAGCTTGCCATCTGTAATATATATAATAATATATATTTGGTTTCCAGACACGACCCATAGTATAATATATTATTGCTGCCCAAACCCAGCATGCATCTTATAATATATATATATATATATATATATATATATATATATATATATATATATATATATATATATATATATATATATATATATATATACATATATATATATATATACATACATACATACACATATATACAAGCGCCACCAATACCTCCTCATATTGAGTTTTCTCTGCCTCGGGATCAAGGACCCAAGGGTGAATTAATTTAATGATTGTTTTTGAGAGACTTTGAAGTAGCCACATATGAGTTGTCAGAAAGAGAAAAAGCAATTCAAGTGATTAGATTGCTGAAAGATGCTCTGGCAATGAATGTAATGTGTTGGCCACAAGACAGTTTAAGAAGTTATAATAAAATAAAGTGATGTTTAATTGAGAAATATACCTTATCTGATGCGAGAAAAGGTCGACATGAAAGAAAATAACAAACACAAAATCTGGAAAGGTGAATCCGTTCTTAGTTTTGCAACTTGCATTTTTCGAGATTGTGGATCGTTTGCTACACGGAGTGCCAATCTCCCAGAAGGTGATAAAAAAGTGATTGCCCGTAAACATATTTGCAGATTAGTAAACCCGTATTTATTTGGTTATTTGTTTGATGACAATCGCTCGTTAGCAGACTAGTGATGGTAATACAAAACATTCTAGACAGTTTGCCAGAAGAAAAAAGGACTGAGAATAACTGCCCCGATTCTGATAAAGTAGCAGGTATGAGAGGCACTTACCAACCCCCAACTGGGAGATGGGAGAACTTAGACAGCAGGTGAGAAGAGTCTTCAGATGTTGGCAGTTTGGGGGAGAGGGGCACCAACGCGTTGAATGCCCCACTCAAGGATCCCCTCGCTGTTACACTTGTCAGGCCTACGGTCATCTATCTCCAGAGTGCCAGCAAAAAACGCACACCACCCCTCGCCCAACAGGCTAGGAAAAGGAAACAAAGGAAGGGGGAGATGAGGGAGATCGATGCCTCCCTGCAAGACAACAGAAGCAGTCGAGCGAGCAGTGGTGTCCCCATCGGTACCCCTGACTGGACCCCTGCAGCACTAGGGACAGGAGCAGGGGCCAGCGGTATTGCGAGCGAGGTCGTTGGCGTGCCCTACATATCATAATGGGCGGCCAGGAATGTTAGCAGTCAAGATTGACCTACCAGATAAGTCCATTTAGAGGGCTGATCAACACAGAAGCCAGCATTTTGCTTATTGAAAAAATATTCTCCTCAAACCCACTGCAGTTAGCGGCATCCATCATCATCGACATGCCTGGAAGAAATAAACTACACGCAAGGCATACAACGATCATTAACTTTATGGTGGGATCTGTGAAGTTTACACATGATTTTTTTTGTCCTGCCCACTTTGGAAATTCCCGAAATCAAGGCTATACTGGGGTTGGATTTCATTGAATAATCAAATATACATTTGCAGGGAAAAAGATAGATTAACAGTAAAAGCAGGAAGGTGCATTTTGCTAATAGAAAGTCATGAGAGAGTAAATACATGTGCAGGAACGGAGTGACAATTAAGTAAGGTAACAGCTTTACCTGAAAGAGGCGAAGTATTACCTCCCCAGACACTTACAAGCATATCAGTGACCCCATGTCAGCCTCTCCTGAAGGGAACCAGGGTCTTAGTTAAATCCCATGACAGATGGGCACACGTAGTCTTAGAGGGCTTGTCAGATATAAAAGAGAACAGAGGTTATATTACGATAGTTAATTTGTCAAATAAAAGAGTTGTGTTAGGAAGTGATTCTGTGTGTGTGTATTAGAGTTATGTGAACTTGCTAATAATTGGATCTTGGGAGCCACAACTCCATTCCGCACAAACGAATGCACTCAGAACTTGATTTTGCAAGCTCGAAAACTATGTCCGCCAGAATATCAACTTGTAGCTGGTAACATTGTTAATAATTATTCCGATGTCATTGCAATTGGAGACGTACCACCCAGGATGATCGATTGATTTCCCTTCTGCATTGAAACGGGTCAGGCTGAGCCGATCAGGTGAAGGCCGTAGTAGGTACCCATTTGTTTCCAGGGGGAGATAGAAAGGGAAATTAGTAAATTAAGGGAACATGTGATAATCGAGGAGAGCGAATCTCCCTGGGCTTCTCCAATTGTAACTGTTAGGAAAAAAGATGGCTCGGTAAGATTGTGTGTTGATTATATTAAGTTGAATGCAGTCACTAAGGATAATGCATTTCCATTGCCCGGGATCATAGAGTTTCTTTAAAGTATATATTTTACAACTATTGATCTAAAATCTGGATACTATCAAATACCCATTCAGGAAGACAGTAAATATAAAACGGCATTTATAGCTAACAATCAACTATTTCAATTTAATTTTCTTCATTTCGGTATTAAAAAGCTTCAAGTCTTTTTTCCAGAGTAATGATGGTGGTTTTGTCTTCCTAAATTGGCCATAATATTCTGGATTATTTAGGCAATATCATAATTACAGGGAAAACGGGAAAGAACATAATATTCGTAAAGTTTTAGAAGCATTGTGACATAATGGTATGAAAATAAATTTGTCAAAGGGCAAATTTTTCTGTAAACAGGTCGTATTTTTTGGTCATATAATAATCCCAGAAGGGATCCAACCCTTCCCTAGTAAAGTTGAAGCTATTAGAGGCTTCCCCAGGCTACACACTCCTAAAGAGGTAGCTGGGTTCCTTGTGCTCGGTCGGTATTACAGTACCGTAAATTCATAAGAGGTTTTGGAGAGATAGCGATACCCGTAGATGCTTTAAAGAAACAAAAAGTAATAAATTTGGGAGTGGAAGAAGAAAAGGCTTTTAATCATATGAAAGGTGCCTTAACTAGCAATGACTTACCTCTCTTGTCATACATTTGATCTCCCGTTTGTAGCGACAACAGATGCGAGTAGTGTAGCTATTGGTGGCGTAATTTCTCAACGAGATGATAAAGGTAGAGAGCGATTCATTTATTTTGCTTACAGGGTATTAAAAGGGGCAGAAAAGAATTATAGTACATTCGATCGAGAGGCATTGGATATTCTTTAGGTTCTAGAGAGGCATCGGTTCTTTTTATTAGGTCAGCCGATTGACTTGTAAAGTGATCGTCGCCCCTTACGTGATTTATTTTACAAAGATGACTTGACATCTAAACAAGCGAAATGGATTGAAAGATAGTTAGAGTTTAATATAAAGGGCTTTCACCACCTAGAAGCTAAAGCTAATAAGGTAGTTGATGCCCTCTCTAGGGGTGCAGTAATAGCAGTAACAACTAGGACACAAAAGAAGAACGAAGAACGAAACTAAAATATTGAAGACTCCCCTCAAAATAGAGAAAGAGATGTGAATTCACGCGAGGAACAATCAGAAAATGAGATCTGCGAGAGAGAGAGAGAGATAGAGAGAGAGAGAGAGAGAGAGAGAGAGAGAGAGAGAGAGAGAGAGAGAGATTGAGAGAGAGAGAGAGAGAGAGAGAGAGAGAGAGAGAGAGAGAGTATGGAAAAAGTGCGAGCAGTGATTAAAGGGGAATCATTGAGTTAACCATCGTTTCTGAATGTGTCTGGAGAGAATTTTTTTTATAGAGAGTGATATCTTATATTGTGCTTACGGGAAGATGGGAGGGTAATTTTGTGCATGGGTAGTTCTTCCTCCCTCTTTGATTAATTGAGCCATCCACATTGTACTTGCAAGTCCGTATGCATGGCATTTAGGGATGGATCGAACATTAAGGAGAGCACGAGAATCCTTCTTTTGGTTAGGAATGAAAAAACCTATAGAAAATTATATAAAATGTTGTCATGCTTGTAACTGCTTCAAAGAACATATAAACACTGTACTGGAAGCCAGAAAGTGGCCTGTAATTCCTATTAGATTTTATAGGGTTCATATGGATGAGGTAGGACCATTTCCTACTGATTTAAAACAACATAAGTATATATGTGTATTTATGGATGCATTTGCTCATTACACTCATACTCACGCAATGTTGGATAAATCTGCAAATTCATTAGCCCAGGCGCTTGGCTCTTTCATTACTAGGTTTAGTTGCCCGAAAATTTTGATAGTGATAATGGTCTCGAGTTTATAAATAAGGTGGTGAAAAGTCGGTCTTGATGAAAATTGAACACTTTTCAGTGACCGCACACAGGCCTTCAGCTAATGGCTTGGTGGAATCGCATAATAGGGAAGTGGTGCAAATTTTACGTTACTTAGTGGCTGATGACCCCCTTCATTGGCACTCCATGCTTCCTACAGCTGAGCTAGCTTTGAACATTGCATATAATGTTTTGCTCAGGGACACGCCTTTCTTTTTAGTGTTTGGACAGTATCCTGCGTTACCATATACGGTTCTGATTAATTCCCAACAGTTGCCAAATTATTCAACTGAGCAATACCGTGTCTGTTTACTAAATCTTTTAAGGAGAGTAAAGAACATCAGTGAAAGGTTTTTGAAAAGAGCTAATCAAAAACACAGCTCAAAATATGATGGTCGGTTCAAAACCGCACTAGTAAAAGTATTCTTGGCCGATCGTGCGTATTTCACACGATCACAACCTACGAAACAAACTAGAGGCAGCTTATTTAGGTCCATACCGAGTAAAGATGGTTAATTCCAACACAGTAGTGATACAAAGTATTATTAATGGCACAGTGTCTGAACATCATCAGGCACACAGACTTGTGGTGCCGGAATAGGTAGTTTTTAAAAGTGTCAATCAGAGTGTACCTCCTTACCCCTGCATACGTGACATTCCTCGAGTTGATGAGTAGAATTTATTTTCTTCGCTATTGTTGTATTTGAACAGATCTCATTTGTTCTTTTGGCGTGTTTTAAATAAACATGATGATAACCGTGTGTTCTTATGTTGGTGCTTCATGTATAAGTAAAGTGTTGAGATAATTTTGCTGAGTGTAGCAATACGTATGACATACTACTGAATGGACCTAAAAACAGAGAGAGGTTGAATAGATCAGGTGAGATACGTCAGAAGAATGCAGTATTATTTATGTATTATATGATACTTATTTGCCGGGGCCAAGGCAGATCCCAAAGGGCAAGTGACTACGGGATTAAAGTTCAGCCTCGATGAAAAGCAGTGTTAGAGAATATGTAGATGTGAATACTTTATACTTAAGAGTTATAATAGAAGGGAGGGAAGATGAATGATTTTCTCGGGAAAACGTCTAGTGATAGTTACAATTACAATTGTAGTAGTGATTTTAAAATTGGCGAAACGATGGTGGTGAGTTGTGTTGCGAAATTGTGCCGTAAACCCGGACAAGTAAATTTGAGGGATGAAGGAATATCTATTCTTACCCTTGACCTGCCCAAAAGGCCCGTATTGCTCGCAATCAGAGGGAGGTTATTGATGAGGTTGTGTAATACTGATATTAATATGATTTTTTTTTTTCACTTTGAGTATTTTGTATTTTAGTTGCAGAGGTCAGAAGAAGAAATGAGTGAAATTATTTTATAATATATTGTGTACATTTTTACATGCAATAATTCCTTTTGTGTGTGTGTGTGTGTGTGTGCGTGTGTGGAAGATGTTTGCTATTTTTTGGAGTGATTTTTATGTACAAATTTTATGTTGCATTTCTGTCTAGTACATGCTTTACCCTATTCCGGGTCGGAGTGTCTTCCATATATCATAAACTAGAGAGGGCGAGTGGGCACCTCCTGCTGGAGTGAGGAGTTTGGAGGGTGGAGTAAAGTCCTAATCCTTGTATGCAAGATATGTGTTTTATACAGTGAGATTAATGACCTTTTTAAGAGTACTATGAATGTCAACAAATTGTAGTGGGAGATCACGGAATTCTGTTATATGTGACGTGTCCCTAGTCTCTTAAGGTGATGTGTTGAGACCCTATTGATGGCAGTATTTTACCATCACAGAGGAGAGTTCCACGAAACCTAAAAATTCAGCATGTTGATAGAGCAACATTGCATTTTACTTGCTGAGGGTTAGGCTGTACCATTCGAGCGATCATTAAACAAGGTACGCGCCTGTGAGTATGGCTGTTTACAGTGTATCGTTTTTGTAATGAAGTATTCAAGAGGTGAATAGCCAGCTCGTAAGGTGAATTCCTCTCTTGTAGGTTTAAGTAAATGTATGTAAATTGCCTAAGACTTTCTTCATTCATTTTGTTGTATTTTTCATTCTAGTCAGTATGTGTAAATTTACGTTATTTTTAAGAATCAACTTTTTATTTCATGTATTATGTTATGAAGTCTTATGCAATTTCCATTAAGTGTGCTTAATGTATCAGAGGAGGTATGAATGTTGGTTTATGTAAATATTTCTGTTTTCATGAGGTATTGTGTAATATTTCTGAGAAATTACGGAAGTGTTATATTCCCACGTGTTTGGAAGGTTCTTGAAAACCCGAGTTAGTTTTATTTTTTTTATTGTTCCGAGCATGGAGGTGGATGGAGCTGCTGAGAGAGAGTTGCCTTGCAAGTGAGATTTGATTCTGCTGTTTGATAGATAGTTGGCAACTTTCACGCCGCTAAAGTCGGCCCCCAAGCTTCTAAATAAATATATATGCACCTACCGGGATGCATAGTAACAGAAGAGAACTACTCTGTCCCTTGGTAAGAGCCAAGTTGGCATTTTTCTCTAAGTTCCTT